>NW_026113093.1:0-42586 GCF_024323335.1 Lathyrus oleraceus | reverse complement strand
AGCTAAACATAGTGACGTTAGTAACACTAGTTTGACCATAGCGTCCCTGTGGGATCGATATCTTTTAAACTAAGACGATGGACTGTGCACTGCAATCAAGTACCCGATAGAATAATTTTATATATAGTCACGACCAACATATTTTCCGCACTCGCTTTATTTTATTTATTTTCCACACTCGCTTTACTTTAATTACTTTCCGCACTCGCTTTACTTTATTTATTTTACGCACTTTTCTCGCTCTCTACGCTTCACATTCTAAAACAAACTTTTCATTATGATTAACACCGTTATGTTTGTTTGCGTTACCATGTCTGGCTAAATCCTTTAAAGTTAGAATGTAAGGATCGCGGTTAAAGTAATGTTTCACATATTGAAATCTGTAGAAATACTTTAAATGCTATTTTGATTTTTAAGTTAAGTTTTCTAAAACAGACTAGGTTAGTTTTAATTATTCAAGGAGTGCGAAGCACCTGGCATAATAACTAGGAATCTTTATCACTTTAAGGAAAAGCTATTTTTGAAACTGTTTTCGACACGTTGATAGGTTTAAAATCAGTAAACTCCTTAGGTAAACTATCCAAATTAAAATCCCTTTTCAACTAAGTCTATGAGTCTCATTTATTAAAAATAGGTTTACTACTTTAGCGTTCTGCGCACCTTTTATATGTGACAATAAAAGGCCTTAATTTAAGGGTAAACTCGGTTCTGAATACGCGAAAGCGACAGTTCCCGTTAAATGGATTCTTTTCAAGAGTAGAAAGTATTTCCTCATAATTAGTTCTATTTAGACAATCGAAACATCGCCTGACTGACGTGAATTACATTCAACTTGTCTTTACCTGCATTTATTATTTACCGTATTTTGCAAACCAAATATCTCTTTTTACCGCCTTAGATAAACACAGTAACGATAGTATTCAATAGATTGACGATTGGTCTCTGTGGGATTGATATTCTTTTATATTACTTTGACGTTATTCGTGCACTTGCGAATTACAACGATCAAGTTTTTGGCTCCGTTGACCGGGACCAACTTCGTCAAATTTGTACCTGTTGTTACACGTATAGACTAAGGTATTTTATCCGGTAAATACGAAGAACCCGTAGTACCAGAAATTTAGTAGATCCTTTAGCGAAACCCGTAGTACCGGAAAATTTAGTATATCATTTAAAAGTTTTTATCCAACTAGCAGACACCTTTAAATCTAACGGCGCTTCACCCGATGCGATCCGTTTAAGATTATTTCCTTTCTCCCTCAGGGATAGAGCACGTTCATGGCTAGATTCACTTCCAGCTAATTCAATAACTACCTGGGAGACCTTAGGAGAGTATTCCTTGCTAGATATTTCCCCCCTAGTAAGACTGCTGTTCTTCGAAACCAAATAACTAGATTTGCTCAAAACCAAGGAGAATCGCTCTTTGAAGCTTGGAGAGTTATAAAGAGCTGTAAGAGTCTGTCCACACCATGACCTAGAGCAATGGCTGATAGTTCACACCTTTTACAATGGATTCCATTATAATACCAAGATGAGCATCGACCCCGCCGCAGGTGGCGTGCTGATGAACAAACCTTATCTTGAAGCTTGTGACCTAATTGAGGATATGGCCCAAAACCATTATGAATGGGAACTGAACGAGCATCAATAGAGAAAAGGAGACCCATGGTGGAATACATGAGGTAAGCTCTCTAGACATGATGCAGGCGAAAATGGACACTTTAGCCCTTAGGATCGAACATATGTCTGAAAACACTAACACCGTAGCAGTAGTCCACACAGAGTGCGAACTCTGTGGATCTAAAGGACACGAATCGGCGGAGTGTGACCTTTTGAACAAACTAAATACCGACCAAGTGAATTACGCCCAAGGGAACCCATTTCAAACACTTACAACCCTGGATGGAAGAATCATCCAAATTTCTCTCATAGAATCTCGAACCCTATCCAAATAATGCACCTCAGAGACCGCAAGATTATCAAGCCCAAAAACCAAATCCACCTATGCAAGATGTGCCCTAGAAGTCTAACCTTGAGAAGATCATGGAAGGCTTTATATCGGGCCGGACTCGGCAAAATAAAGAATTCCTAAACCAAAAAATTCACGTAAACGAACTTATAACGCAATTAGGAACCAAGGTTGACCAGATAATCACTCACAGCAGGATGCTTGAAAACCAGATCTCACAGGTAGCACAAAACCAAGCCTCACAAACTACACCTAGAGGCTAATTTCCTGGACAACCTCAACCGAACCCTTGAGGGCAAGCTAACGTTATCTCGTTACGAAGTGGAACTCTTACGAAGGGCCTCAGAACCCAGCAATGAGCGAGTCCAAATCTTCTAAAGAGAATGTGCCTACCAACCAAGAAGAGGAACTAGAGGAACCTAAGAATAAACCAACCAAGAAGGTGAAGCCAAGGATAAAACTTACAAACCACCAATCCCATATCCGCAAAGACTTAAACAAACAAAGTCAATAACCAATATCAAAAATTTATAAAAGTGATAGAAAAGCTTCATGTAGAGATACCTTTCACAGAAGCTATCACCCAAATTCCTTCTTACGCCAAATTTCTCAAAGACATCTTAACTAACAAGCATAGGCTCGATGATCCAAAACCCTTGGAATGCAACTTTATTTCTGAGGATAAACTTGCTAAGAAGGAGAAAGACCCTGGTAGTTTTTCTATACCGTGCATTTTAGGAAACCATGTGATCGAAAAAGCTTTCCTAGACTTAGGCGCTAGTGTAAGTTTAATGCCCTTAGCTGTTTGTAAGAGATTAAACCTAGGAGAATTGCAAACAACTAAGATGTCTCTTCAATTAGCCGATAGGTCTGTTAAGTATCCTGTAGGCATTTTAGAAGACATCCCGGTTAGGATCAGTCAACTTTATATCCCAACAGACTTTATGGTCATGGATATCAAAGAAGACAAAGATACCCCTATCCTTTTAGGTAGACCATTCTTATCAACAATCGAAGCTATAATAGATGTCAAAAGAGGGAAATTAACCTTCAAAGTAGGGAAACAAAAGATCGAGTTCATTCTTTCGAAATTCCTGATGGAACCAATTCTAGGAGACGCATGTTATGCGATCGATATCATAAATGAATGCATAAGAGAATTTGATTAGGGAGAACCTAAGGTCGAACCATTTTCAAACCCGAATGAAAAGGATGACGAGTTAGAGGAAACAAAACCTCTCACTGACGAATGTTTGGATCTTACTCCAGACCCTTCACCTAATTCTCAAAAACCAGCACAAGAACTTAAGGAACTACCCGAGAACCTAAGATGTGAGTTCCTGGATGAAGAAATGGACCGTCCTGTAATAGTTAGTGCCACCTTAAAACAAGAGGAGACGAATCGACTCTTGAACGTTTTAAGAAAATACCTCTCTGCCTTAGGGTACAACATCTCTGATTTAAAAGGTATTAGCCCATCCGTGTGTGTATGCACAGGATCTCACTAGAGGAGGATTCAAAACCTTCCAGAGAACATCAGAGGCGAATTAACCCTGTGATGAGCGAGGTGGTGAAGAAGGAAGTCCTTAAACTACTGGAAGCTGGTATAATCTATCAGATCTCTGATAGTAAATGGGTAAGTCCGTTGCATGTGGTACCCAAGAAGGGAGGCATCATAGTTGTGCAGAACGAAAAAGGAGAGCATGTCACTAAACGCATAGAAGGAAGATGGCGTATGTGCATAGACTATAGGAAGCTCAATAAGGCAACTAGGAAAGACCATTTCCCTCTTCCATTCATAGATCAAATGCTGGAGCGTCTTGTCAGACACTCTTACTTTTGTTATCTTGATGGATACTATGTATTTTTCCCAATACCCATACACCCCGAGGATCAAGAGATAAAAAACCTTTACTTGTCCCTACGGAACGTTTGCTTACAGACGAATGCCGTTTGGACTCTGTAATGCGCCAGCTACTTTCCAACATTGTATGATGTCAATCTTTACAGATCATCTCAATGAAATTATGGAAGTATTCATGGACGACTTCTCAGTGTGTGGATTAGACTTTGAAGACTGCCTTATTAACCATGAGAAAATCCTAGAGAGATGCGTAGAAGTTAACCTAGTGTTAAACTGGGAGAAGTGCCACTTTATAGTTAAAGAAGGGATAGTATTAGAACACATAATATTTGAGAGAGGCATTAAGGTCGATAAAGCATAAATAGAAGTTATAGAAAACCTTAACCTTCCTAAGACAGTTAGAGAAGTTCGTAGTTTCCTTGGACACGCCGGTTTCTACCGACGCTTTACGAAAGACTTTTCTAAAATAACAAAGCCCTTGACCGGCCTTCTGATGAAAGACATCGAATTCATTTTTGATGAGAAATGCATCAAAGCCTTTAACTAGTTAAAACAAGCGTTAATCTCAGCACCCATTCTACAAACCCGAGATTGGACTAAACCCTTCGAGATAATGTGTGATGCTAGCGATTTCTCTATAGGAGTTGTTTTAGGGAAAAGAAAATATAAGAAACTTCACGTAATATATTACTTTAGTAGAACACTAGACGCCGCTCAATTAAATTATACAACAATGGAGAAGGAACACCTAGCTGTAGTCTTCGCAATCAATAAATTTAGGTCTTATCTTGTAGGATCTAAGATTATAGTCTATACAGACCATGCAACTATTTGTTACCTTCAGAGCAAAAAGGATGCAAAATCTAGATTACTCTGGTGGATCCTTTTGCTACAAGAATTAGATTTAGACAATAGACACAAAAAAGGAATAGAAAACGTAGTTGGTGACCATCTTTCCAGATTAGAGCATTTAAAGCCAGATTATTTACCCATAAATAATGACTTCACTTATCACAGACTAGTAGCTAAGATAGATTCCACTCCCCTTGAACTAATAGAGACAACCTTGGGACGATTTCATAAATTAGCAAAGTACCATGGTACGCTGATTTGTGAACTATCTAGCTGCTGATATCATACCACCTGACCTCAACTATCAATAGAAGAAGAAGTTATTTAAGGATATAAAACACTTCTATTGGGACGAACCACTCCTTTTAAATAGAGGAACTGATAACATATTTCGACGTTGTGTCCCGGAAGAAGAAGTCAGAAACATCATAGAACATTGTCATTGTTCACCTTATGGTGGACATTCAAGCAAATCCAAGACATACGCTAAGATCCTTCAAGTTGGTCTTTATTGGCCGACATTATGCCGTGATGTCCATGCTTATATTGTCCGATGTGACCGGTGCCAGCGCGTTGGAAACATCTCAAGTCGTGACGAAATACCTTTGAAGAACATTCCAGAACTAGAACTATTTGACGTTTGGGGTATAGATTTCATGGGACCTTTTCCATCTTCATTGGAAAACAAGTACATTTTGGTAGCAGTTGACTATGTGTCCAAGGGATAGAAGCTATAGCCGCACCCACTAACGACACAAGAGTAATCATCAAGATGTTCAAGAACAATATCTTCCTAGATTTGGAGTTCCACGACTTGCCATAAGCGATGGTGGATCGCATTTTATATCCAGAATATTTAACAAGCTCCTAAGGAAATATGGAGTAAAACACATAGTAGCAACACCATATCACCCCTAGACTAATGGTCAAGTGGAAGTATCCAATAGAGAGATTAAGCAGGTCTTGGAGAAAACTGTATCAATATCTAGAAAAGATTGGTCTGAAAAACTAACAAAAGCACTGTGGGCTTACAAAACTGCTTACAAGACCCCCATTGGAACTACACCGTACCAGTTGGTCTACAGGAAGTCATGCCACTTACCTTTCAAACTCAAGCACAAGGCATATTGGGCCATCAAGACCCTAAACTTGGACAACTTAGCATCTGGAAAGAAGCGAGTTCTTGATATTTATAAATTGGAGGAACTTCGCCAGAACGCTTACGAAATGCCGTTATATACAAGGAGAGAACCAAAGCTTGGCACGACAAGAGGATCGTGAAAAAGGAATTTAATATAGGAGACTTTGTTCTTCTCTTAAATTCGAGATCACGTATTTTTCCAGGTAAGCTGCGTTCGAGATGGACAGCCCCTTTGAGGTGTCCAAAATCCTGAAATCTAGGGCAGTCGAAATCCGAAACAACTCATGCAATCCATTCGTGGTAAACAGACAAAGATTGAAGCCATACCAAGGAGGTGACATACCCATAAAATGTCATGACCAGACTCTGACTGAACCTCCAGTTCCTACCTCTAACATATAAAGTTCGAACCATCAAGCTAACGACGATAAACAAGCGCTGCATGGGAGGCAACCCATGATTTCCTTTCCTTTACTTTTACTATTTTTAGTTTATATTTATTTATTTTATATGTATGTATATCTATGTGGAGACTAACAGTTATAATATTTGTGATTTCAGGTGTCCTCTGTTTCTAATCTAACTTTTCAGGAATGGAGAATATCGACACCATGCTAGTAATCTTCCGTGACCCAGTCTAAGAGCAGCGTTACAACATGCTTTCACAGCGCCAGATGATGCCTACTAGATATCCCGACTCAAGCTGCATGGAGGTAGTGGGCAATGAGCCTAGTGTCAGGAACTTATGCAATCAGTTACAGTGGGACGAATATACAGATGCTACGCACGTGACCTACAGGAACCTGAATTTGGAGTTCCTGAGCTCGCTTGTCTACGAGCCTTATGTTAGCCACGCCAGCAATGGAGGATACATTAACTTCAAATTGTTTGGGGTAGAATATGCCTTCAACCACAAGCATTTTGGCGACTAGCTTGTTTTCCAGACTGCCTATGATGCTTCGTCCGAGCTCCCGATGAGCTACTTTCTGAGCCGAGACGTCGAGAAGTTTTGGAGCGATATCACATGTGGAGGTAGTCCTGACCCTCAACCCAGATCTCCAACAAAATTCACAACTCTGATTTCCGAAACTTCCAGATGATCATTGCCCACATCTTTCTAGGGAAGAGCGACCCTGATACGCATGTGTGTTGAAGAGATCTTCTTCATGTACTGCACTACTCAGTCACGCTCGGTAGATTGTGGAGCCTTCTTGGTTGAGAGCTTACACAATACTGCTCACTCTGCTGCGAGCCCCATTCATGTCGGAAGCACTCTGACTCACATAGCCTCAGCCTTGGGACTCGATAGGAGACTGTCTCACCTGACACCTTATTGCAGCTACACCTTGATGGATGTTGATTTTTGCCTAGACTGTGGTCTGATGAGGAGATCCTTTTTCCGTCCAGATTAGTACAGACTGTTAATTAAGGGTGAGACCATTCACTACTTCACTTTACCTGACCCTTAGGTGACTTGTGTCATTGATCAGGGCAACTGAGTTTATGCCATAGAAGGGAAGGGAGAGACTGTAGATGCCGACCGAACATTGATACAGATAAAGATTTAAAGTCACCAACAATCCTAATCTCCAGACTCCGAGCATGCAGTCCGAATTGGTTAAGCTTCACATGGAGATAGCCGAGCTTCGCCAGGAGCTTGGTGGTGTTGCCCTGCAGGTCGAGGTAGCAGTTGCCTCTCACGACACCGAGACTGATATGCTGCATGATGAGATCGCCGATCTTCGACGCCAGATCGCAGAGCTTCGAGGCTACGAGGTCGAAGAAACTCCACTATATCCAGAGCGTTGATGCCATTATGGGCCGAGAAATACCGTTTGAATTTTCCTATTTTTTTTCCCGTATTTATTATTCATGCCTATTTCTATCATTTCCTATGACATTATGCTTGCTTTATTTCCTAAGATCTTTGAACTCGTGAAGTATTATTGACTCTTTCTCACACACACACACACACACACACAGACACACACACACACACACATATATATATATATATATATATAATATATATATATATATATATATCTATATATATATATATATATATATATATTATATATATATTTTATAATTATTATGTTTTTTATGTCCATTATTTTTTTTTACTTTACTATCTTTTTATGTATTATTTTGTTTTGTTTTATTTAATTTTGTTTTGCTTTATTGTTTTATTTTTATTTTCGTTTCATTTTATTTTATCAAGCTTAAAATCAAAAAAAAAAAAAACAGCATTCGTGGATACCTATGTACACCCCCATTACAAAAATGAAGACGAGAAGGATTAAGGCCCAAGAAGCAAACAAACACAGCCGACCCAAACCATTTCCGAACACATGGCGGGCGCCATGACTTAACGGTCAGATTTACCTTCTCCAATATTTATACCTTCTTCAACCTTTCCAAACCTAGTCTCTTCTTCTCCAAACTCTACCACATTCATAAGAATTTCCAATCTTCTCACTTTCACTATAAACCAACAAGTTTCCATCTTCACTTCTCCAACCCTCCACCAAAAATCCATTAAATTCCATTTACTTTAGGATGTTAATGTAGAATACTAGTACACTACCGATGCTTTAGCGGGATTGCTCGGAATGCCTTATGGTGATGATGTTATTTGTGAGACGCCCTTAGTTGCTGAATGGGCAATCGAGGCATTTACTTTTTGGAACCGATTATCGAATGTGAATGTCACTTCCTTTGAGGGAATTTTGGCTTCTAACATCCATAACCCGGTCATACGTAATTTTAGATACCTTTTGGCATGTACTATATTTAGCCGGGAAAATTCTAACAAAGTAAATGCCCGACAATTGCTATTTTTATAGGGGTGCCTTACTAATTGCATGATCAATCATGTTCCTTTCATGTTAGCCCATATGTCTGCCATCCTTAAGAAAGGAGGAACCATCTCTTTCGGTGGTTTAATTACCTCCATCGCTAGAGCGTTGAATCTACACACTGAGTTAGCTACCTTGGAACAACTCCCTCACGCACCATTAACTTGAAGTTTTTGAATGATATGAAATTATGCAAGGTACAGCGAGAAGGTGGTTTCTATCTTATGATACATGGTACAGCTGTACCCATCATTGTCCTACCTTGCTCTCAGCGTACGGATGTGCGACATGCGAGGAATGGGACATACGATCTTGATGCTCCACCATTTACCGGTCCTTTGCCACCTAACGTTCCTATGGACGAAGGGAAAGGAACCGACGATGTGTATGATCGGCGCGACCAGTCGCCAGCTCATGATATTCCTGTTGCATCACCTACACACACCGCACCTTCTTCCTCTAACCCTTTTGCAGGTACCACTCCCAGTTTCTACATCACCGAGGAGATGTGGCGCGAGCACATGGCTCATGAGGAAAGGGCGTGACACCCTCCTGAATACCATAAACCAACAACTGTCAGACAATATGAGTTTTATGGTAGCTTCCCAGCAGCGTAGTGAGCGAGCACATCGGGCTGTCACCGAGTCTTTGCTTGCGATCACTATGAGCACCAACGCATGCCACAGTCTAATGAGCGTCACTTCGCTCTCATCGAGGTCAACTAAGGAGCTCTCCTAGGTCGCTCTCGGCAGCTGCAAGAAGGACTTAGTACTCGATCCAGACATCGTCGACCCAGGCATCCTGACTAGGGCAGTGACGGTACCGGTGCTCACCCCTAGATCTCTCTCTCTCTTCCAGGTTACTCCTACCCTATCTCACATCGAAACTTTGAGGAAAATGTTCGGTTTAAGTGTGGGAGGAGATTTTATCGCTTTTCATCTTTCCCTTATCTTTATTGATTTCCTTTACTTTTATTGCTTTTTATCGCTTTCCTTTACTTTTAGTAAGTTTTATTTATTTTAGTCGCTTGTTTTTCCCTTTCAATAAAATAACATGTGTCTGACGAGTCATTTGTGTAAGTGTATCCTTATTTTCCCCATTTCTTTAACCTTACCAAAAAAAAATTAGCCAAGAAAATAGTACATCTTGAACATTCAAGCTACATGACAGGTTTATAATAGGATGTAAAAGACTTGGGAAAACTTTTTCAAAAATCGGTATTGTCTTAACACCTTAGGCTTCATGAGTATAAGAGTCGATCCTGATACCCATATGATGTAGCCCTAGTTTTTGTTCCAAATAGGTCCATAAGTAGTTTATCCTAGCAGTCAGCTTCAGCTTAAGCATGCTCTACATAGGGGGCCGATGAAAATTAGAGAATGATCACAGAAATCCCTGCTTTGTTCCCAAACCGCATGAAAATCTGGGCTAAGTGACTCTCACACGGTCATTTACCCCATGCTTATTGGGTCGAATAAAGGGGTTACACCAACTTATGTACCGTAGCCCCATGCTTAGAAAAATAAAATAAAAAGCCTATTTGCTTGTCGGTTCAGAGGTATCTGGTGCTGAACTTGGTAGGGTGGATTACGATCCAATCCCCTACGACCGTAAATTGGGATTAATAAAGGGCTACTCCAACTTATGTACCAGAGCCCCATGCTTAAGATCATAATCACTAACCGGTCACTTTACTATGAGTATATATAGATAACGAGCTTAATGTGATTGCACTTGAATAAAAATGACCTTAGGAAAACAAAAGAAGGCTTAGGTATGGTGGGGTAATGTGGATTGATTTGTATAGGAACGAAGCCTACGACCGCAATTGCGGGAAGTGTCACTACAATACCCTTAGTTCGATCCTTTAGTACCTATCGATACATTCCTTTAATGAACTCGTAACTCTTTTTCCCTCGAATGAACTCTAGTTGATTTTGATTTTCTTGCATAAACTATAAAGAGTTTTGCTTGAGGACAAGCAAAGGTTTAAGTGTGGGAGAGTTTGATCACACCGAATTACACCGTATTTTTGACTCGAATTTCACATGTTTATTAGGACTTTATCTTCATTTTATTTGTAATATGCCCTCTATTCTCTTGTTTTCAGATATTTAGCACTTTCAGACACTTTTGGAAGAAACGAAGCAAAAAGACCTAAAATTAGGGATTTTCGGCGAAATTACACACATGGCGTTGCACATGGCGGCCGCTATAGGGGAAGCCATGAGTCACCAGCCCTAACCCAGGAGGTAACCGCTATGTTTCCATGATTCACCCCATTTACACACATGGCGGGCGCCACGAAGGGATGGCGGGCGCCATCTTTGGAAATCACGTTCCCACTAAAGCCCACTAAGGGGAAGTTGAAGGGCATCATGGTCTTTACAAACTGCTGAGTATCTCTATAAATAGCTCATTTCATTTTGTTTTCTATCATCCAACTTAGTTTTACAACACTAAGCATATAGTTATCATTTGTAATAGTGATAATTCGTCACATCGGGGGGTTATCGCACCATTGTGAGATTGAGTTGGATCACTTCGAGTTTCTGTCGTCTTTAGCTTCAGGAGTCGGAGGTTTATTTTTGTATCAAAATCGAAGCTTCCGTTTGGAGAAGGTTCTTATTTATCGCTTTATTTATTTAATTCCCGCATTGCTTTTACTTTATTTATTTCCCGCATTGCTTTTGCTTTATTTATTTCTCGCATCGCTTTTACATTATTTATTTTCCGCACTCGCTTTATTTTATCTATTTTCCGCACTTGCTTTACTTCATTTACTTTCCGCACTCGCTTTTTTTATTTACTTTCCGCACTCGCCTTACTTTATTATTTTACACACTTTACTCGCTCTCTACACCTCACATTCTAAAACAAACTTTTCATTATGATTAACACCATTATGTCTGTTTGCGTTACCATGTCTGGCTAAATCCTTTAAAGGTTAGAATGTAAGGATCGTGATTAAAGTGATGTTTCACATATTGAAATCTGTAGAAATACTTTAAAGGTTGTTTTGATTTTTAACTTAAGTTTTCTAAAACAAACTTGGTTAGTTTTAATTATTCGAGGAGTGCGAAAGCACCCTGGCATAGTAACTAGGAATCTTTATCACTTTTCAACTAAGTCTATGAGTCTCATTTCACTTTTCAACTAAGTCTATGAGTCTCATTTCTTAAAAATAGGTTTACTACTTTAGCGTTCTGCGCGCCTTTTATATGTGACAATAAAAGGCCTTAATTTAAGGGTAATCGAAAGCGACAGTTCCTGTTAAAAGGATCCTTTTCAAGAGTAGAAAATATTGCCTCATAAGTAGTTTATTTAGACAATCGAAACATCGCCTAACTGACATGAATTACATTCAACCTGTCTTTACCTGCATTTATTATTTACCGTTATTTTGCAAACCAAATATCTCTTTTATACCGCCTTAGATAAACACAGTAACGATAGTATTCAATAGATTGACGATTGGTCTCTGTGGGATCGATATTCTTTTATATTACTTTGACCTTATTCGTGCACTTGCTAATCACAGAGATTAACACACATTACCTACAAGAGAAATAAAACTACACATAAACATTTTTGGCATTTTAGTTAGTGAACAAATAAAACAAGGTATGATACAATAAAATATGCTTGGTGATTTCTCCTAATGCAAACCCAATGAATGAGGGGTGGGGAGGATACCAAGGTGTGATCACAAAGCCAATGCCAATGATGATATAGCATGAGGGACCTTAGGGTCAAAATTGGGGTCTTACAGGAAACAATCCCTAAAGGGGTAATTGCAAAAGAAATTGAAAAAATTATAATGGAAATGGAAACATTTCGGATTTCCACCAAGATTTGATTCTGCTATAGTCCTTATGTCCTCAAAAGTCCTCGGATATTTCTTCGGAACAAAGTGATTGAATTGACTCACTGGGTGTGTGGAAGATTCTTTGCAGAATGTAACCTCTCTCTTTTATGAATCCCGAATTTTTTCCTAGACCTCCCTTTCGAGTTTGCGGTCTACCGGGATGCCACTTTTTGCATGTCTCGCTTTCGGGTTTTCAACTTATCGGGTTCTTTCTCTTTTTTTAAGCGTAGTATTTTTTTTACCACATACGCATTCACAGGGGATGGAAGATCGCCACTATCCATAGTTGAAAGTATTAAGGCTCCTCCATAGAAGACCTTTCTTACAACGTATGGGACTTCATAGTTTGGCGTTCATTTTCCCCTAGGGTTAGTGTGAATTGGTAGAATCTTCTTTAACACAAGGTCTCCATCCTTGAGGCTTTGGGTTAAGACTTTCTTGTCATTTGCCCTCTTCATACACTTTTGGTATAGCTGACCATGGCAGATGACCGTTAGCCGCTTTTCATCAATGAGGTTCAGCTGGTCAAATTTGGCTTCTACCCATTTGGCTTCATCGGGCTTGATGTCGGTCAAAATCCTTAAGGAAGGAATCTTTTATTCAACAGAAAGGATTGCATACATTCCATACACAAGAGGGAAAGGGGTTTCCCTAGTGAAGGTACGTAAAGATGCACGATAGCGATGTAACACAAATGTGAGCATCTTATGCCAACCCTTATAGGTTTCCACCATCTTTTGCATGATCTTCTCGATGTTTTTGTTGGTTGCCTCGACAACACCATTCATCTTTGGCTGGTATAGTGATGTGTTATGATGTTAGATCTTGAAGATCTTTCATCATCTTGTTATTAGGGTTATACCCATTATCAGTAATGATCTTATTGGGTACCCCATAACTCAAATGATCTCTTTCTTCAAGAAACAAGCCACCACATATCTTGTGACATTAGCGTACGAGACTACTTCCACCCATTTGGTGAAAGAATCTATAGCTACCAAGATAAAACATTGTTTGTTTGAGGTAGTCGGCTCAATGCGTCCAATCACGTCAACTCCCCACATGGTGAAAGGCCCAGGTGGTGAAAGGATATTGCATGGTATTGGAGGTACATGAATCTTGTCGGCATAGATTTGGAATTTATGATATGTTTGGATGTTGCGGTAGCAGTCAACCTCCATAGTCATGCAGTAGTAGTCGTCCCTTAAGATTTTTTTAACCATCGTGTGTCCACTGACATGTGTCCCAAAAGACCCTTCAAGGATTTCCATTATAATCCGGATTACTTCGCTTTTATCTATGCATCTAAGAAAGACCGAATCATAATTCTTTTTGTAAAGTACCCATCCACTCAAGAAGAACTTGGTTGATAGCTTTTGGAGATACTTCTTGTCGGTGATGGATGAGTTCTCAGGATATTCTTAGCTTTCCAAGTACCTCATGATGTCATAAAACCAAGGATGGCCATCAGCTTCTTCTTTAGCCACCAAACAATAAGCAGTCTCGTCCAAGTAGTCAAGTTCGAAAGATGGTGCTTCATATTTCCATTTGACCTTAAACATAGATGAAAGAGTTTCTAAGGTGCGAGCCAACTGATATTCCTCTCTAGGAATGTGATAGAATGTAATCTTGTTAAAGTACGGGACCAGCTTTAGGACATGCTTCTTGTAAGGGATGAATTTGTGATCTCGGGCTTCCCAATCTCCTTTGATTTGGATGATAACTTAGTTGAATCTCCATAAACTTCAAGAATTTTATCCTAAGATCTATAGAAGCTTCTATACCAATGATTCAAGGCTCGTACTCTGCCATATTGTTTGTACAATCAAAGCACAACCTTTGAGTGAAAGGTACGTGAAAACCCGTCGGGGATATGATGACTGCCCCAATGCCATTTCCATGAGCGTTATGAGCTCCATCAAACACAAGTGTCCACCATGACCTAGGCTCTGGTCCTTCTTTGGGGCAAGGGATGTTGCAATCTCTTATCGACATGATATCCTCACCAAGGAATTCAAAGTGCATAGATTTGTAGTCCTCTAAAGGTTGATGTTCAAGATAATCTAATAGTACACTCTATTTGGTATTTTTGAGTTACATGTTAGATGTCGTACTCGGTTAAGCCCATTTTCCAAAGGGTTATTCTACCGGTTAGAGCAGGCTTCCTTAAGATGTAATTGATTGGGTTCATCTTTGATATTAGGTGCTTCGTGTGTGTGAGCATGTATTTCCTTAGGTGTTTGGAAGCCCAAGCAAGTGAACAAATGGTTTTCTCAAGCCCCAAATACCTACTTTCGTAATCAATAAGCTTCTTACTTAAGTAGTATATGGCATGCTCTTTTCTTCCAATTTCGTCATCTTATCTGAGGACGCTTCCCATAGACACCTCAAGGACTGTGAGGTACATGATTAAAGGAATGTTAATCATATGAGGCATCCGAATTGGGGGTTATTGTAAGTACTCATTCATTTTCTAAAAGGCATTTTGACAGTTGTTGTTCCATATGATGACCTCATCTTTGCGAAGTAATTTAAAGATTGGTTCACAGGTGGACGTGAGATGAGATATGAATCTAGCTATGTAATTCAATCTCCTCAGGAATCCTCGGACCTCCTTTTTAGTGTTAGGTGTAGGCATAGCTTGTGCGGCCTTTACCTTTTCAGGGTCTACTTCAATACCTCGTTGGCTGACAATGAAATATAGGCATATTGGACTAGCTTGACCAACGCAAAAATTGGGGTCCTTGCTCAATGAATTAGGTCTTAGACATTTAAACAAAGTTGAAGAGGAACTTATTTAGGAAATTTTCATCAAAGAAGACCTTAAATATCTTGTCAAACGAGAAATTTATGGACATTGGAACTTGCCATAGGCCATTCTAGCCAAAATGTGACCAACCAACATGACATAAAAATGTGATTTTATGAATTCTTGATTTTCAAAGCACAATGGTGGATGTTTTACGTTCATATGATCATATCATGATGGAAAATAAGACTTAGAGCTTTCGGGGATTTTAGGTCAAGTTCATGGATGAATCAAATGCCTTGAAAGTTCAAAAATCATGATCAAACCATGGACTTGAAACATGCATTGGATGAGTGTTTAAATGGTGAATTATGGTTGTAATTGAAATGAATTTATGTTGAATGAGTGGTGGGGTGATTGGGTGATCAAAATAAAGTAAGGTCAATGATCAAAGGATGGTGAAATTAGGGTTTCTTGCACCACAAGCTTCATCAAGAATCGTGGTTAGGGCTTGGTGATGAAAGGGTCATATTTAGTTGTTTCAAAGGTTTAGTGCATGAACAAATTTTGGATTTTAGGGTTCCTCAATTACATGGTCAAGATCAGTGGTGAATCATGACTTGTGCAAGCCAAATGAGGGTCAAGAACTAGGGTTAGGGTCCTTGGGTGACTAGATGAATCTCGATGCATCTTCAAGGGGGACTCACCATCCAAATTGGGTTTGAAGAGTGAGTGAGATGAATTGAGTGATCCTTCAAGCTTTGTTGGATGCTTGAGGATATAAATTAGGGTTAAGGTGGCTGGAGAACACTCCAAAATGGCTAAAGGCTATTGAGGCTTCATAGATGAACACATTCCTCGAGTTTGTGGATATTATGGATTGTTAAGGATAAATGAACATGTATGGGATGTATGTTCATGAATTAGGGCTCAAGAAGGTGATGTGGAGGTAGGTTAAATTAGAGCGTGTGACAACTGCTCCTGTTTAATATTCTCGGACCCAGATGTATGGATAGCAACGAGTTCCAATGCATTCATGGTAGGAGATGATTAAATGCTAAAAAGAGCAACCGGAAATTTTCCCTGTCGGGGATGATAGAAATATGAGTTTATTTACTGGGAAATTATATGTGGGAAAGTGTTTGTGGGGATGGAAGTTGATCTTGATATGAGACCAATTGTTGGGAAATGAATATGATGTCTTGTATGCAATGCTATGAATGTCATGAAACATAAGTATCTCTTCAAGGAAGAGAGTTTGATGTTAAAACTCCAAGAAGAAGGATAGGGAAGAAACTCTGCTAGGGAATGCGAATATTGGTAACAGGAAAGGGTGATTACCTTTAGCAACGGATAGGGATAAAAATAAAGGTAATTCTTTGCAATGACTGGAACACCCAAATTTAATGGGGAAATAAATAGAATCAGCGACGATTGCTAGCAACGGCTGGAATAACATTTTTTCATGAGGCCATCCGGACCCCCCCTCCGGACCCCTTCCCCCATACCTTTCCTGATATCTATTGGGGATCAACAAAGTGAATTCAGTGATAATTCTTAGCAACGACTAGAATACCTGACTCAGTGGAGATGATACATGGGTACAATGATGATTCTTAATGACATATATATAATACTCGAATTTCCTGAAGAAAATGACGTGGTACGGTGACGATTCTCATTAACAGCTAGAATACCCGACTCTGTGGGGAAAAGAAGTCATTCAGTGACGATTCCTAGCGAAGGCTAGAATAGCTGACTCGAATTGAGATATAAACCCAAGTAGTCAATGACGATTCCTAACAACGACTAGGAATACCTGACTTAGTTTGGAGATAAGCTTCTCAAGAGGATACAACAACGATTCTAAGCAACTACTAGAATACCTGACTCTGCTGAGGAAATATAGAAGTGGAATGACGATTACTGGCAACGAGTAAGATACCTGAAATCTGTTGGGGAGATCAAATAGTTCAATGAGGTTTCCTTACAATAATTCGAATACCTCACTCTGTTTGAGGAAAAGAAAATCCAGTGATGATTCCTAGCAACATATGGAATACCTGAATCTAGCTGGAGAAGAGAACAGATAAGTAACAATTCTTAGCATTGACTAGAATACCTGAGTTATGCTGGGGAAAGAAGTTCAAAGGTGATTTTTAGCTATGGATATGAAGTATCTTACTCGGCTGGGGAACAAGTTCAAAGATTACTTTAATTCGGGGAAACAATGTCAGCAATGATTCTTAGTGAAGGCTAGGTATATCTGACTCTGGTTAGGGATGAATCAAAATATAGTGAAGATTCTCAACAACAGATGGAATATCTGACTTTGAAGTGGAGGTAAAAAGTTCAACAATGATTATTTAGAGACGACTAGAATACCTGACTCTTCTGGGGAAAACTTAAGAGGAAACAAAGTTGTTCAGTCACGATTCCTAGCAATGGCTAAAAATACCTGACTCTGCTTGGGAAAATATTGGGAATGAAAGATGAATTTACTAGGGAAGATTCCTAATAATGGTCGAGGAGGTTCCAAATCTTATCTTGAGTAGTGAATTTCAGAAGTTTCATATGATACAACGTTATGTATGCAAGATGCTGATGCTTGGCCTTTGCGGGGGAATATTTGTTAGCAATTCCAATGATGATTGGGCATATAAATCATTGGGGAGAATGGACTGACTTTCAAATATAGGAAACTAGAATATTTGATGCCCAAGCTACGATAGGTGTAATATCCAAGGATTTTTGCCGAGGAGAACTCTGATTAGGCCAAACCCATAGGACTTTATGGCATGGAGATATACCAAGTATGTTGGACTTCGGTTACCTTCAAATAATTTTTAAAGAGAAGTAATTCAATGTTTTCCTTTAAAAGTTTTTCTTAGTAAAAGTTATTTATTAAAAAAATTCCAATGTCATTTCGATTTAAGAAAAAGTAACATTTCGTAAACAACACCAACCAAAAGCAAGAGGGAAAACAAGTAAAAAACCAACAGAGCATAAAATGATGGATTTATTTTTATTGATATAAAGGTTTCAAAAGTTGGTGATTTGTCCAAAGGAAGCATTTTCAGGAAGAGAGATTAAAAAAAGAAATTGAAAAGCTATAATGGCAATGAAATAACTTAGATTTTCACCAGGTTTCAGTTTTGCTATAGTCCTTATGTCCTTGATTGTCCTTTGGTCTTGCTTCAGAAGGAGAGTGACTAGATTGACTTGCTGATGAGTGAAGAAAATTCTTACGCATGATGCAGCCTCTCGCTTTTATGAATCCATAACGTTTTCCTACACCTCCCTTTTGGGTTTTTGGTCTACCGGGATACCCATTATTGCATAAGTCACCCTTTCTAGTTTTCAACTTATTGGGCTTTTTCTTTTCTATTTTTTAAGCGTAGTATTTTTTGACTGCATTTGTGTTTACGGGGGATGGAAGATCTTCGCCTTACATAGTTGCAAGGATCAAGGCTCCTCTAGAGAAAACCTTTTTTACAACATATGGACCTCCATATTTTGTCGTCCATTTGCTCATTGGGTCTGTATGAATCGGTAGCATCTTATTCAATACGAGGACTCTGGCCTTGAGGCTGCGGGGAAAACTTTCTTATCATGGGTCCTTTTGATGCACTACTGGTATAGTTGGCCGTGGCAGATGGCGACCAAGCGCTTCTCATCAATGAGGTCCCGCTGGTAAAATCGGGCTTGTACATACTCGGATTTGTCAAGCTTAAATTGGTCAAAATCCTTAAGGAATGAATCTTTACTTCAATAGGCAGGACTGTATCCATACCATACACTAGAGAGAAGGGGGTTGCACTAGTGGGGGTACGTATTGAGGTGCGGTATCCATGTAATGCGAATGAGAGCATTTCGTGCCAATCCTTGAAGGTTTCTACCATTTTCTGCACGATCTTCTTGATGTTCTTATTAGCTTCCTCGACAATGCCATTCATCTTGAGCCTATAAGGCAACGAGTTATGGTGTTCCATTTTGAAGCTTCGACAAAGCTCTTTTACCATTTTATTATTGAGTTTAGATCCATTATCAATAATGATCTTTTTGGGGACCCCGTAAGGACAAATGATCCATTACTTGTCTTGTGACATTAGCGTAGGAGACTGCCTCCAGCCATTTAGTGAAGTAGTTTATGGCTACCAAGATGAAGCGATGTCCGTTTGAGGCAGTTGGCTCAATACGTCAGATTACGTCAATGTACCACATGGAAAATATCCAAGGTGAGGACATTGAGTGGCATTGGTGACACATGGATGTTGTCGACGTAGATTTCATATTTGTGGTATGTTTGGACGTGGCGATAACAATCAACTTCCATAGTCATCCAATAATAACCGACTCTCAAGATTTTCTTTACCATGGTGTGTCCACTGGCGTGTGTCCCGAAGGATCCCTCGTGGATTTTCATTATGATTTGGTTTGCTTCGTACTTGTTCACACATCTAAGCAAAACTGAATCATAATTCCTCTTGTATAATACCACTCTGCTTAAGAAGAACTTGGATGACAACTTCCGAAGATACTTCTTGTCGATGATGGATGCATCCTCAGGGTACTCCTGGCTCTCCAAGAATTTCATTATGTCATAGAACCAAGGATGATCGTCGTCTTCGTCTTTGGTTGCCAAATAGGAAGCAGGCTCGTCCATGTAGTTAAGGTGGAAAGTTGGTGCTTCATTTTTCCATTTGACCTTAAACATGGATGACAAGGTGGCCAGGGCGTCAGCCAGCTGATTTTCCTCTCGTGGATATGGTTGAATGTAGTCTCGTAATAGCATGGGATTAGCTTCAAGACATGTTCCTTTTAAGGGATGAGCTTGTGATCTCGAGCTTCCTAGTCTCCTTTGACTTGGCTGATAGCCAAAGCCGAATCTTCGTAGACTTCAAGAATTTTGATCCTAAGATCAATTGCAACCTCAATACCGAAGATACAACCCTCGTATTCTGCCATATTGTTGGCACATTGGAAAGATAACCTTATAGTGAAGGGTAAATGGAAACCAGTTGGGGGAGGTGATGACTGCCCCAATTACATTGTTGTGAGTGTTATAAGCACTATCTAATACAAGATTCCACCGAGATCCAGGTTCTGGTCCTTCCTTGGGGTCGGGTATATCGCAGTCCCTTTTTAGCATAATGTCCTCGTCTGAGAACTCAAAGCTCTTAGACTAGTAGCTTCCCAAAGGTTGTTGTGCAAGATAGTTGGAGAATACACGCACTTTGATGGAATTTTAAGTGACATGTTAGATTTCGTACTCAGTCAGATCCATTTGCCAATGGGCTACTCTACCGGTTAGAGAAAACTTCTCGAAGAGGTACTTGATGGGGATCATCTTGGAGATTAACAGTGTTGTATGGGTGAGCATACTGTCTAAGGCGTTTGGCATCCCAAGAAAGTGCACAATAAGTCTTCTCAAGGATTTAATATCTACTCTCACAATCGGTAAACTTCTTGCTTAAGTAGTATATGGCATGTTCTTTCCTACCAGTCTCATATCGTTGGTCGTGGAGACATCCCATAGATATTTCAAGGATAATAAGTTACATGATTAAAGGACCGCCATGCACATGTAACATCCTATTAGGAGGTTCTTGTAAATACTCATTTATTTTCGCAAAAGCATTTTGGTAGTTATTATTCCAAATGATGGCCTAATCCTTGCGAAGGAGTTTGAAGATTGGCTCATAAGTGGTCATAAAGTGACATACGAATCTAGATATTTAGTTCAATCTACCTAGAAATCCTCAAACTTCTTTCTCAATTTCGGGTGCAGGCATAGCTTATATGGCCTTCACCTTTTCAGGATCCACTTTAATGCCATGTTGGCTGATGATAAAACCTAGCAGTTTGCCAAACCTTACTTTAAACATGCATTTGTTGGGATTAAGCCTCAATTTAAATGTCCTTATCCGTTCAAATCGCTTCTCCGGATTGATAATATGTTCCTCTTTAGTTTGATATTGGGCGATCATATCGTCAACGTAAACCTCAATCTCTCTATGAATCATGTCATGAAAGAGTGTAACCATGGCTCGTTGGTAAGTCACACCAACATTCTTTAATCCGAAGGGCATGACGTTATAGCCAAAATTTCCCCATGGGGTTATGGAAGTGGTCTTTTCATGTCCTCTAGAGCCATCCTGATTTAGTTGTAACCGGAGAAACTGTCCATAAAGGAGAAAACAGAGAATTGAGCGGTGTTGTCCACTAGCACGTCAATGTGGGGTAGTAGGAAATCGTCTTTGGGACTTTCTCTATTAAAATATCAATAATCTACACAAATACTTATTTTGCCATCCTTTTTGGGTACGGGAAAAATATTGGCGATCCACTAGGGATAGTTGGAAATTGCTAGAAACCATGTACTTAGTTGTTTTTTCACTTCCTCCTTGATCTTCATATCCATGTTTGGAAGAGTCCTTCTTAGATTTTTATTTATGGGAGGGAGATCCTCTTTGAGGGGTAGATGATGGACCACGATATCAGTATCGAGGCCCGACATGTCTTGGTCAGACCATGCGAACACATCCATGTAATCTTGTAAGTGCTTGACCAACTTTGTCTTCAGTTCATCTTATGGAGTCGAGCCTACTCTGACCTCTTTAGCTTCCTATTTTATTCCAAGGTTAACCAGTTCTACAGATTCCTCGTGCGGTTGTATGACCTTCGACTCTTGCTTGAGTAGCCGTGTTAACTCTTCAGGGAGCTCGCAATCATTATCACAATCTTTGTCAGCGTGATTAATTGGATTGCCGAAGTCATATAGGACCACAATAGAGCCATTATTGGTGGTAATCAAGGGTGATCTGCACAATTCAGGGTTCATGCCTTTATTTGTATGAAAGGAAGAAAAATGATTTGAAATTTTTTTAAAGAAAAAACATTGCCATTTTTTTTATTTTAGTAAACAAATGGAAGACAAGGATCACAAATTTGAATGCGAAATGTGGTGATTTTCATTGTTTGATATCAAGGGAAATTTAATGGAGGCCTTACAAATGATTCCCCCATGCCTTGGGCATGACATGGGTTCTTTGATTTTTTAAGGGGAAAAAAACAAAAACAAGGAAATTACTTCTCCAACATTGTTACATCAGGTAGTTCGAACACGGTTCCGTTGTTTGCTCCTTTTCCTTCAATCTTCTTATAGATCCGTCCTTCTTCACCATCCTCTTCCAAGTCACAGATATGACCATCTACAAGGTACTCGGTGCTTGAGAAGAAATCTAATAAAGGGAGAACTTCCCCCTTTACAACAATCGATGTTGGCTTCTTCAAGTCTTGGGAGTTGTATCCCAATCCAGAGCGATCCCTATTGACCGACAATTCTAGAATCCCTCCCCATCCTTTAGGGTGTCCATTTTTGATGATAGTCTGAGTATCTTTTAGGGAGGTCATTGGAAATTCAGCAAATTTTACTTCCTTTACAGGGCCAACCATTTCAACATTGATAATCTCAAAGGATTAAAATCGGATTTTCTTAACTTCTCCCTCTCCTTCCCCATATCGAAATGATGCTAGGTGCCTAACCATGATATCTTATTCACCCTCCACGAATACTAGTTTGTTGCTCACCAGAAATTTGAGCATTTGATGAAGTGTTGAAGTAACAACTCCAACCGCATGTATCCATGGTCTCCCTAGAAAACAACTTTAGGTTGGATACATGTCCATCACGAAGAAAGTGATGAAGAAAGTATGGGGGCAATTTTATGTGAAGATCTACTTCACCAATTACTGTTAGCCTTGACCCATCAAACACCCTTACTAATAGCTCTCTTGGCTTCACCACAAGTCCCTCAATGGTAAATTTTGAAAGAGAACTCTTTGCCAACACGTTGAGAGATGATCCAGTGTCCATTAAGACTCTTGACATCACAGTGTCCACACATTTAACGAAGATTTTTATATCTTTGTTTTGATTCCTTCCATCGGAGGGGAGTTCTTCATCATTAAAACCTAGACTTAGGCTGGTAGCTATGTTATTGACCACTCCCTCAAATTAGCATACGAAGATCTCTTGCGACACGTGGGCAGCTTACAGAAATTTTCCCTGGGCATCACGATGTGCTTTCGAGCACATAAGTAAAGACATCATGGAGATTTTGGCTGGAGTTTGGTTGAGTTGTTCAACCACCTTGTAGTCTCTTCTTCTAATGATGCGTAAAAATATGTCTAACTCATTGGATGGTAGAGAATCTTGCCCCTGTTGGGCATTCTCGATCAATTTGCCTTTGGCTTGAGTTGAAGAGCTGCTATTGTCAATTGGGGAGTTGTGGGAGAAAAGATTCTTCCGCTTCAGGTAACCCTGCTGATATCGGCTATACTGATTATTGGTTCATGGTAAATTGTGGGATTCTCTTGCATTCTCTGTCCACGAATATAGATCACTGAGTCGTACACCCACGGTATTCCCTTTATATCGTTGTAGGGAAACGAGGCTGGTATTGTTATCGCCATTGGGGTAATGGGATTTTAGAGAGAGTCATCTGAGAAAGATCATATGGTATCTATCAACAAGATCCCTTGATTCATCAACTTTTATATGGTAGACCTTATTATTTTGCACTATTGTGGGTCAATCAGACAATCTTCAAAAGTCACAGTGCAAACAGGAAGTGCACTATTTTCATCTACCCGTTCTTTATCTCAATGAGTAGGGTTTTCAACTCGTCCACAGAGGTCAAAAGTCTCATTCCATTGTCCATCCCTACCATGTTCACATTTGATTTGCTGTGAGGAGGCATTGGGTTATTGTTTACATTCGGGCCGTTAGGCGTGAACGTAATTGCATTAGAATCGATAAAATCTTGCACCTTGTATTTAAAATCCTTACAATTCTCAATGGAATGGTCGGGAGCACCTAAATGGAACTCACATCAGGCATTAACATCGTGTCTAGAGGGAAGAACCGTTGGAGGTCTCCCTAACTCCCTCAATTGTATTAATGATCCTCACAACAAGTATATTAAGATGCGACTATATGGCATCGGAACTAGATCGATCCTTCTCCTAGGTCTTCTTTGTCTTTGTTGTTGCTGTTGTTGATAAGATGGTTGTTGTTGTTGTGGTTGATAGCAAGGTTGTTGTTTTTGTTGAACTCGAATTATGAATGGTTGTTGTTCTTGTTAGGAAGGCACTATAGCGGCCACTTACTGATACGGGACACGGTATGTTGGGATCCTGGTTATGATTATTGTTATTGCATTGTTTTCCCATTCCCTTTTCTTTCTGTATATGGAAAAGGGTTTCTGTGTAACACCGAAGGTTCTTGCAGCACTCTGGATTTTCCCAATTTTTTTCATATTTTCAATTCTCTCACCGGCCAAAACCAAGTCAGAAGAGCCAGAGGATGTACTCCCTACCATCCTATCTATGGACCCTCCAGTTTTCCCATGAACATGCCCACCAATTTGCGTTCCAGCCTAGGGGTTGTACTCTGGCCGCAAGCTCTCTCCATCATTGAGCATATTCCTTGAAAGTTTCTTCATACTTCTGCGTCAAATTTTGAAATTGTATGTGGTTGGGCATCGTATCAGTATTGTACTGATAATGCTTTAGGAATGCTTCATCCATCTCCCTCCATGTGCAGATGTGGGTACCCTCTAGCTGCATGTACCAATCCAAGGATGCCCCTATAGCGGTAAATTCATGACCATCAAGATATGGATAAGCTTGACGTTAATAAAACAAGAGTCGCCACCATGCTTTTATTGTTTCCAAAGAAAAAAGAGAAAAGTATGAACAAAACCCAAAGATAAGAAGCTTTCAAATCAAACTAATAAAATGCATGAGATTACAAGTAAGGGGGTTGGTTACACAGAGGGAAGGTGTTAGCACCCAAAGCATCCTAGGTATTCCTAGGGATCCCTTTTTTGTGCGCATATGTTTTTACTATAAATGATGTTTGATAAAATATAGAGTGTGGGGATGAGAAAATAATTCATTGATTATATTTTCGTTTTTGACAAGACCTTCGGTCTTATGCCTACGTACCAACATAAAAATGAGGGATCAAAACCTTGTAGTTCATGGTAAAAATTTCAAAGAAGTTGGTGAATTTATTTTAAAAAAGGTTTAAATGAAAAGGCACAACAGGCCAAAGATTTGAATGAGGTTGTTAGTTCTTTTTGTCTTTTGAAATTTAAGTCAATATGGTTAAGTTTATTTACAAGTTTGATTTAAGAAAAGAAGTTTAAAAATTCAATGGCATAAGGCCAAAGTTTCTAATCATTAAAACATGTCTAAGTTTGAAATCACAAGCAAAGAATTTTTTAGAAAAGATGGAGAGATTTTGAAATTAAGGAAGTGGGAGGAGATTAAGAGACTACCCTAATAAAAAATTTAAAAGTTAAGAGTTGAAAAGATATGACCAATGGGATGCAATCCAACAGACAATAATGTCGTATATAAACTCATTTTCCTTTGGACTTTAATCAAGCAATACGCAATAAGAAATGAGCAATATATAGACATCATGAAGATCAAGGCATCACATAAAAGTAGCCATATCCGAGAAAACACTCCAATAGCTAGAAGTCTTTAGTGTCTTCCAATGTATCAAATGAAATATTCCTTGATCAACTCAAAACAAAACATCAGACATCGACAGGAATATCAAAATAATAGTTAAGTACAAAGATAGAGTAGCAGATAAATCAAGGGCACTCAAGGTCTTACATCAGATGAAAGCACAATCAAAGATAGGTTAGTCTCACAAGTTGGCATTGACCAAGTCCTTTAGCATAGGGAATGTTGCCTAGTTCTAAGTCCAAAAGTTCAGATCAAGTCTGTAAGACCCAAATTTTGTCCTAGGATCCCTCATGGCATCATTTCATTGCATTGCATAGCCTCAAGGATCTTTGAGCATCTTGGCTTCATTTCCCTTTGGGTGGGATTTCTTGTGAGTGGTTTGAGATCACCAGGCTTGCTTGCATTATATATCATTGCTTTTCTTGTTTTAATCACTAACCAAAAGCACAAAAATATGTCATTTACATTTTGTTTTGCAGTCTAAGCCAGCACAGGTCAAGCAATTCAAGGAATTCATTTGTAGAAGGGTTGATAGTATTTTCTTGGTGTGACGACCACATGATCATCATACATTGTCAAGGTCATCTGAGGACCAAATGATCAACTGTGCATTCAACTGAGGGCTTTGAGGTGTGGGAGATGATTTGAGACATCCCATTCATGTTCAAACAAGGCCTATTCATCATGTCAAACATCTATCTTGATGATTTTGAAGTCATTGCAAAAGTTTCCCAAAATGGAAAGTGACCTGTAATTTCAAGTTTCCAAAAATGGCAAGTTTTTGGTTCACATTCAACTTGACTTTCCAACACCAAAGAAGCTTCAAATGGATTTTGGTGAACATGAAAGTTGAAGATCTTTCTCTCCTCTTTTCAAAAAGTCTTATATCATGTCCATCTGATAATTGGTTGAGAAGTTATGGTCAAATGATCACAAAGTGTGCATGGAAGTTCAACATAGCATAACTTTTGATCCAAAACTCCAAATTGGTCCACTCTTTTTGCAAAATGCTCCTTGTGACCAAGAGATTCCAAATCAACCATTGCAAAATGCTCGGTCGATTTATCCTTCAACAACCTACAACCCGGTTACGGATAATCTTCCATGCGAGTATATTATCTACGTTATGACGGCAATAGATAATATATCTCATGCACTCTTCAGTTGAAGTCTTTTGTTCTTCCTCAGTCGAGTAAGATTCGTATTCCTTGTGGAATCGAATGTCCATCCTTTAGCAAGTTTGCTTTTGCTCTCTTCCAGGATGGTGAGTGTTTTGGAACACAAACCAATTCACGTTTCGGTCGATTTATCCTTCAACAACCTACAACCCGGTTATGGATAATCTCCCATGCAAGTATATTATCTACGTTTTGACGGCAATAGATAACATATCTCATGCACTCATCGGTCGAAGCCTGTTGTGTTTCCTCAGTTGAGTAAGATTCGTGTTCTTTTGCGGAATCGAATATTCATTCTACCCCATTTTTGTTTGGATAGTTGCCTTGTTTGCGCAATTTATCCCCAATGAGTCATCACTCGTCTAACCTGTTGTTGCTGGTAACGATTGTTTCTCCCTTGATTGGCCATCTTTACATACCTAGTTCGGTATCTCGATGCATTTCGATTTCGGTCGATTTATCCTTTAACAACCTACAAACCGGTTACGGATAATCTTTCATGCGAGTATATTATCTATGTTATGACGGCAATAGAATAATATATCATGCACACTTCAGTCGAAGTTTTGTCTTTCTTTAGTTGAGTAAGACTCGTTTTCCCTTTGCGGAGTCGAATGTACATCCTTTAACAAGTTTGCTTTTGCTCTCTTCTAGGATGATGAGTGTTTTGGAACACACACCAATTCACGCCTCGGTCGGTCACCTATTATATACCTACTACCCGGTATCCCTGGTGTTCCTTCCTTTCTGCTCCCTATTATGACCTCGGTCCCCTGTGGAGTCAGATTTCCCTGAGTTCAAACATACCTTTATCAGGTCTTCCTCAGATGATTTGGTCGATTGATATCTCTCACCCGTACACCGGTCTTAGATATTCATTCTTCCCGAGCTTGTTACCCACTAACCGGTAACATCTCATCCTTTTGCTTCCCTTGGAAAGTCTTTTAAGATTACCCCAGCGGAGTTGTTGTTGTGATTCGCTTTTGCTGTGTTGGCATATTCCCCAATACATGCATTCTCCCCTGCAGAGTTGTCTTGTCAGCAATCTCCCCAGCCCGAGTCCGGATTTTCATCCGATGTATCCTTTGTGAATAGTTTTGCTGTGTTGGTGTATTCCCCAGCACATGCATCTTTGAATCAGCTTGAGTCTTTCCATTGGATTTGTTTCCCTTTGGAATTCTTTTCCTCAGTGTCAAGTCGTGACTTGCTCACGCAATTTCAGTCCTTTACTCCCCAGTAAAGTCTCCAGTTTCAAGTCGTGTCCTGCTCACGCATTTTATTGCTTTCTTATCCCCGTAAGAGTCCCGTTAGAGTCTCTATTCCATCAGTGAGTAAATTACTCCTATGGATTTTCATTTCTCCTGATTTCTTTTCTTCTTTGTGGACGTATATCCCCACAGAGATAGTTTGTTTTGCATACATACATTTGCATCATGAGGTCTCTCAGGGACCAAAATTTGTCTCTTTGTTATTATTTAAGCCCATTCTACCTCGTCGAGACAAAGATTTTAACCTTCATTTCTCTGGTTAGAATGATCTTAAATAGGGGCATCTATAAGACCCCAATTTTGTCCCTAAGATCCCTCATGACATCATATCATTGCATTGCATAGCCTCAAGGATCTTTGAGCATCTTTGCTTCATTTCCCTTTGGGTGGGATTTCCTGTGAGTGGTTTGAGATCACCAGGCTTGCTTGCATTATATATCATTGCTTTTCTTGTTTTAATCACTAACCAAAAACACAAAAATATGTCATTTACATTTTATTTTGCAGTCTAAGCAAGCACAGGTCAAGCAATTCAAGGAATTCATTTGTACAAGGGCTGATGGTATTTTCTTGGTGTGAGGACCACATGGTCATCATATTGAGCTTATTTTCTTGGTGTGAGGTTCACTTTGAAGCAAATTTCCCAAGTGGTAAAGGCTCAAGTTCATCAAGCATTGTCAAGGTCATCTGAGGACCAAATGATCAACTGTGCAGTCAACTGAGGGCTTTGAGGTGTGGGAGATGATTTGAGACATCCCATTCATGTTCAAACAAGGCCTATTCATCATGTCAAACATCTATCTTGAAGATTTTGAAGTCATTTCAAAAGTTTCCCAAAATGGAAAGTGACCTGTAATTTCAAGTTTCCAAAAATGGCAAGTTTTTGGTTCACATTCAACTTGACTTTCCAACACCAAAGAAGCTTCAAATGGATTTTTGGTGAACATGAAAGTTGAAGATCTTTCTCTCCTCTTTGCAAAAAGTCCTATATCATGTCCATCTGATAATTGGTTGAGAAGTTATGGTCAAATGATCACAAAGTGTGCATGGAAGTTCAACATAGCATAACTTTTGATCCAAAACTCCAAATTGGTGCACTGTTTTTGCAAAATGCTCCTTGTGACCAAGAGATTCCAAATCAACCATTGCATTGCATGAAATAAGATCACATGACCATTTGTTTACACATGTACATTTTGGAGGGAAAATTGGTAATTCAAAATTGGATGATCATACAAGCCAAATACCATTTCCATGATGATTATTGAATGATTTTGAGTGAAATCCCAGCTTGCATGGCACTGTTCACGTGTGGATTTATCATGCTAACTCACACTTGCAATTTTGGCAAAACACCTCATATCTCTCTAATCTCAATTAGCCAAAGCCTAATCTTGATTACAACATCATTAACACATCATATATAAGCTAAAGCATAACTGTTTTTCAGGAAGAAGCATTTGAGATCTCAAAATTTCCATTCCCTCCAAAAATTCTCTCTCTTCATTTTCATTTTTTTCACACAAACCTTGAATCTCTTTGCATATTCTTACTCCTTGTGGAATTTGGAGCAAGATTCATCCATCATTCGTGGCAATTGAGCAAGATCTTGAACAGAACAAGTGCAAACACATGAACATGGAAGCTTCAAATTGAGCTGGATCTAGGTTGTTTCCATTGCCAATTCGTACATAAAGCTTCACAACAAGGTTGAGGAAGTAGATCTGGACGTTTTGGAGGCTTGAACACACGAGTTTTGAACACTGCATCTCAAGTAAGTTGGAATTCGATCTTCACCATTTGCTGTTTCATGTACATGATTAGGTAGATCTCGCATCACTGAGCATGCTGATATAATTTGTTTTGAAAATGGATGGATATTGTGCAAGATATGTTGATTTAAAGTTTGGATATCAAAAATGTTTTGCTTCGATCCGTTTGATTCATGAGGTTTTAGGCTACATGAGCATGATATTTGAATTCTACGTTGAGAGAGCTTTCGATCCATGTATGATACGTCAAATTTTGGAAAAATGTTCATGAGCTCTGCCGTGTACACGGCCGGAGAAGACGGTGGAAACCACCGTGTGCCACCGCCTGGTTTTTGCCTAGGGTTTGTGTTTCAAAACGCAGCGTTTTGTTGAAAGCGCTTGGAACCTGGCGTACGCTGGTTCGATTCCTGGCCTTTGCGTTTGTGAATTTTATTTGATATTTTCAGTTCCCTAGCGCGCGCGTGTTCGATTCCCTGGTGTAGCGCTTCACTGATTTAATTTGCATTCTCATTTGACTTGCCATGCGTGTGTTCGAATCTGGCTCATGCATGTTGCTAATGTCATTCAAATTTCAAATTCCATTTTCCACATTATTTCATATTATTTTCATTCAAATTTCAAGAATTTTAAAGTCAGTGGTGAAGATATACTTCAAACAACTCTTGATTGTGCTTAAAAGCTTTAATCAAGAAACACAGCAGTCACGCTTAAAAGCTTAGAGTGACACAACAATTACAACTCAATAAACACCCTAGTCCAATGCAATCATCTAGGTGATAATTGCTTGGCTCACAAGTAAAACCTAATTCAAGACACAATGAAAGTACAACAATGATATATAATGATATATTGAATTCTTCACGCTTCAAATCACTGAATTGCTGAAAGTAGGATTACCATCGTTTTATAATGCAGTACTTGGGCCTTGAACTTGAATTTCATAAAATTAGGGTTAAACAAGTTAACCTAATTTCCACATATTAGGGTGCTAACAAATAGGCTATATGCTAGGTCTCTTAATTTTAGCACAGCTGTTAGTTTCCTGAAAATCAGCCTGAGATGAATACTGAAACATAATAGAAAAATTAGCCTATACTTTCGCATCTGCTGTCAGGGATGAATGTCATAACATTCAGTTTGACATCCAGAAAATGCTGTCATGACTGAATGTCATAACATTCAGTTTGACATCAAGTAAATCATGTATTAGCTAATCCTGCAGCATACTACTTAAGCATGTCATGACATCAGTCAAGATATCTAAGTACAGTAAGTGTTTTAACATAAAATGCAGCCAATCAAAAACATCTACAAGTTTCGTAAAGAGTAATAATCACTGCCCCAATATCATTACCATACGAATTAACATCTCCATCAAATACCATGCCCAAATGGGAACCAGGTTCTAGCCCTTCTTCAAGCAATGGTTCATCACAATTGTTGGTTCTAAGTGTTGGCAGCAACTTTGGTAAAACCAAGAGTGTTCACAAGTTGTCACATGTGTTGTCTTAACATAAGATATCATGTACTTGCTGGATGTTTAAAATGTGATTATGCAGGATTTTACTGAGATGTCAGACTCGATGTCATGACATCTGTATATAGGACATTCTGTTTGAATGTTATGTATTATGTGATTGTGGTTTTAATGGCAATTTGTGTATGATGGATGAGTTGATTTAACACGCAATCAATCAGTAATTACAACGAGATTAACTTATTTTCTAAAGAGATCTAATCAACTGTCATGAGAAGATATGAATGAAAAATAGTTTTAGGGTTTTATGATGTCTACGTCCAGCCAAATGCTTCTATAAAAAGGACATGGAAAACCTGATTTGATATACAAGAAATAACGAACGAAATATTGAGAGAGAATAAGGGTTTAAGTCTTGTGTGGTCGTGTTAATGGTAAGCCATTCAATTCATCCATAAATGATTGAATTGGTCTGATTTTTGATTTGTAATTTGTCACTCTAAGCTTGGAAGCATGAGTGTGTGTCTACTTGATTGAAGCTTTTAAGTATGATCAAGTGTGTGTCATTGAAGAGTGTCTTCTTTTCATTGTAATTCTTGTTTTACATCACTGTTGTGATTAAGGGGGAGTGACTAGGGTCTCATATCTAAGAGTTCTTAGGAAGAAGTCACACGGGTAGAGATTAGGTGAAAAGACTATAACTTGAATTTGTTTACTGAGAGTCTTTAAACTGATTCTATTTTAGTGGATTTCCTTCCTGCATTGGTAGGCCTCAGACGTAGGTGAGTTTGCACCGAACTGGGTTAACAATTGCTTGTGTGTCTTGCATTACTGTTCTTTGTCTTTTATCCTGTTTGTATTGTTTAGATATTAGTGTCGTGACATTACCTTCGACATCTCATATCTGATACCAGAACTTCAATTGGTATCAGAGCAGGCATCCTGCTCTGGTTCTGGGAGAGATCTAAGAACGTTACTTTCTGGTACTATGGAGAGAGATGGAGGATCTGTTCATAGACCACCTACTCTGGATGGATCCAACTATGACTACTGGAAACCTAGAATGGTAGACTTCCTAAAATTTATGGATAATAAGGCTTGGAAGGTTGTTTTAACAGGCTGGGAACATCCAGTTATTACTAAGGATGGAGAAACTACTACTGATAAGAAGACTGAAGAACAATGGACCAAGGAGGAGGATAATCTAGCCCTTGGGAACTCTAAAGCATTGAATGCTATATTCAATGGAGTAGATAAGAATATCTTCAAATTGGTAAACAATTGTGAGGTGGCTAAAGATGCTTGGGACATTCTCAAGACCACTTATGAAGGCACCTCTAGAGTGAAGATGTCTAGACTGCAGCTGCTCACTACCAAGTTTGAAAATTTAAGGATAAAAGAAGATGAAAATATTCATGAATTTCATATGAATATCCTTGAAATTGCTAATGCCTCAGGAGCCATGGGTGAGAAGATGTCAGATGAAAAATTAGTGAGGAAAATACTCAGGTCACTCCCTAAGAGATTTTCCATGAAAGTCACAGCCATAGAAGAGTCTCAATACATTTCCAATATGAGAGTTGATGAGCTAATTGGATCCCACCAAACATTTGAGATGGGAATGTGTGATGGATCTGAAAAGAAAGTGAAAAGCATAGCCTTCATGTCAAACACTAAGGAGAAAGAGGAGGAAAGAGGTCAAGATATTGATGAAGATCTGGCAAATGATGTAGCAATGCTGGGAAGACAGTTCAACAGACTTCTGAAAAAGATGGATGTAAGATCTAAGGCTAATGTCAAGAACATCTCATCTAACATCAGGAAATCCAACAATGCTGGAAGAAGAACAAGGTCAGATGAAAATCCCAAAGAAGGAAAAGGAGTTCAGTGCCATGAATATGATGGGTATGGACACATTAGAACTGAATGTGGAACCTATCTCAAGAAACAGAAGAGGAGTCTTCCTGCCACTTGGTCTGATGAAAGTGAAACAGAAGAGTCTGCAAATCTTGTGACTGCCTTGACTAGAAGATGGGGTTCTGATGAAGACTCCAGTGATGATGAAGTAACCTTTGAAGAGTTGGCCACTACCTACAGAAAGTTGTGTCACAAAAGTGCAGAAGTGTGTCAACAAGTTGAAATCCAGAAGAAGGTGATAACACAACTGGAGAATGAGAAGGTAGAACACTTGGAAACCATCTCTAAATTAAAATTTGAAGAAGTGTTTCTGAATTCCAAACTAGATGAGATGACAAAGTATGTCAGGATGCTAAATAATGGATCTGACACCTTATACAAAATTCTCCAGACTGAACAAATGACAGAAGATAAATTTGGCATTGGGTTCAATGAATCTAAACCTGAGTGCAGTCACACTGGTAGCAAACCTAAATCTAAACCTAAGTGCATCCATACTGGTAGCAAACCCGAGATGTCACATCATATGTCACAACATCATAAAGGAAGACAGCAGAAAGGGAAACACCAAAGATAGAGATGTCATTACTGTGGAAAATTTGGCAACATAAAACCTTTCTGCTATAAGCTGTATGGCTATCCTAGTCTTGCACATCATCAACCTAGACCCAAACATCATAGACCTGTCAACAAAAAGCAATGGGTTCCTAGGACTGATGTTACAAGTCTATTAGCTCACACTTCCTTCAGAGTTTAAACCAAAGAAGATTGGTATTTTGATAGTGGGTGCTCCAGACACATGACTGGAAACAAAAACCTACTAACTGGCCTTCATCCTCATGCCACCAGCTATGTAACCTTTGGTGATGGAGCAAAGGGTGAAATCAAGGGGATTGGTAAGCTCGATTGCCCTGGAGTCCCTGACCTTGACAATGTTCTACTTGTTAAGGGATTAACTGCAAATCTAATAAGCATCAGTCAACTGTGTGACCAAGGTCTAAATGTAAACTTCACTAAAACTGAATGTCTAATTATTAACAAAGAAAATAAAGTGATCATGAAAGGAGTAAGGTTTAAAGACAACTATTACATGTGGATTTCTCAAGAAACTGGTTATTCTTCAATGTGTACTTTAGCCAAAAAAGAAGAAGTGAATATATGGCATCAAAGATTGGGCCATCTGCATCTTAAAGGTATGAAGAGGATTATATCTGTTGAAGCTGTTAGAGGAATTCCCAACTTGAATATTGATGAAGGAAATGTCTGTGGGGAATGTCAGATTGGAAAACAGACAAGGATGTCACACCAGAAGCTCAGACATGACACCACTTCCAAAGTACTGGAACTCCTCCATATGGATTTGATGGGACCCATACAGGTGGAAAGCCTTGGTGGGAAGAAGTATGCGTATGTAGTGGTGGATGACTTTTCCAGATACACCTGGATCAATTTTATAAGAGAAAAATCTGATGTTTTTGAAGTCTTCAAAGATCTTTGTCTAAAACATCAAAGAGAAAAGGAAAGTCAAGTTATCAAAATTAGAAGTGATCATGGGAAGGAATTTGAGAACATCAAATTTGGTGAATTCTGTTTTTCAGAAGGAATTCATCATGAGTTCTCATCTCCCATTACTCCCCAGCAAAATGGTGTGGTGGAAAGGAAAAATATAACCCTTCAAGAATCAGCCAGAGCTGTGATACATGCTAAGAAATTGCCCTACAATTCTTGGGTTGAAGCTGAACCTGAAGATGACAAAATCAACAACGGACCCTCCATCAAAATTCAAAAGGATCGTCCTAAAGATCTCATTATAAAGGATCCAAATAAATTGGGTCACAACTAGATCAAGGGAAGTGATCTCACATGGCTGCTTTGTGTCCAAGATTGAGCCTAGGAATGTCAAGGAAGCCTTGACTGATGAGTTATGGATCAATGCCATGCAAAAGGAGTTAGGTCAATTCAAGAGGAATGAAGTATGGGAGCTGGTTCCTAGACCTGAAGAAATAAATGTCATAGGTACAAAGTGGGTGTGTAAGAATAAATCGAATGAACAAGGGGTGGTTACTAAAAACAAAGAAAGATTAGTAGCACAAGGATATACTCAAGTTGAAGGAGTGGATTTTGATGAAACATTTTCCCCTGTAGCTCACCTTGAATCCATTAGATTATTGCTTGGAGTGGCATGTATTCTGAAGTTCAAACTGTTCCAAATGGATGTAAAAAGTGCCTTCTTGAATGGGTACTTAAATGAGGAAGTATATGTTGAACAACCTAAAGGATTCACAGATCCAAATCTTCCAAAGCATGTGTACGGATTGAAGAAAGCCCTATATGGATTGAAACAAGCTCCTAGGGATTGGTATGAGAGACTCACAGTGTTCCTCACTAACAATGGATACAGGAAGGGAGGTATTGACAAGACCCTATTTGTTAAGAATGAAGGAGGAAAACTCATGGTGGCTCAAATATATATGGATGATATTGTGTTTGGTGGGATGTCAGATTAGATGGTCGCACACTTTGTTAGACAAATGCAGTCTGAGTCTGAGATGAGCCTTGTTAGAGAGCTGACCTATTTTCTTGGGCTACAAGTCAAGCAGATGGAAGATTCTATCTTTCTGTCTCAAAGCAAATATGCCAAAAACATTGTTAAGAAGTTTGGCATGGAGAATGCAAGTCATAAAAGAACACCTGCTCCTACATATTTGAAAGTCTCCAAAGATGAAAATGGTGTTAGTGTAGATCAAAGTCTATACAGAAGCATGATAGGAAGCCTGCTATATCTCACAGCAAGCAGACCTGATATTGCATTTGCTGTAGGTGTTTGTGCTAGATATCAAGCTGAACCAAAAGTCAGTCACATAAACCAAGTGAAGAGGATACTGAAATATGTCAATGGCACCAGTGACTATGGGATGTTATATACTCATGGATCTGGATCTATGCTGACTGGTTACTATGATGTTGACTGGGCTGGAAGTGCTGATGATAGGAAAAGCACATCAGGAGGATGCTTCTTCTTAGGGAACAACCTGATATCATGGTTTAGTAAGAAACAAAATTGAGTGTCCTTATCCATTGTTGAAGCTGAATTCGTAGCAGTTGGGAGTAGTTGTTCTCAACTTGTTTGGATGAAACAAATATTGACTGAATAAAATGTCACACAAGATGTCATGACATTGTACTGTGACAACCTGAGTGCTATAAATATTTCTAAGAATCCTATTTAGCACAGCAGAACAAAGCACATTCATATTCGTCATCACTTTATTAGAGAACTTGTGGAAGAGAAAATCATAGCACTAGAGCATGTTACTATTGAAATGCAATTAGCTGACATATTTACAAAGGCTTTGGATGCTAATCAGTTTGAATTCTTAAGAGGGAAATTGGGGATTTGTATCCATGAGAATTTATAGCAATTAATTTGGAGTGGAAAAGGTAATAAAAATATTATCTGCCCAATTAATTTATAGAATCTATAGCATTCCCACAGGCTACCTCAGTTCAACCACTTCCATCTTCATCAAACTATATCGACCATCTCTGCTAGGGCAACAAAAATTCTTTCAAAAGCTCAACAAGATGTCACAACATCCATCATCTTCTGGTTCTAAACCTATGCACAAAGCAAGAACACCATCCATGGATTTTCTGCATGAAGACATTTTGGAAGTGATACCCTTATCAGTTATCCCAGGCGACGCCCCTGGTCCTTCCTCCACTGCAGAGCATACTCAAGGTAACAGCTCTGATAACCCTACCTCTAAAGATGACATGCATCATACTGATCGTGTCATTAGAAACTTGGTCACGAGGATCCTAAATGAAGGACACTCAGTTAAGGGAGTTTCGACTCCTCTGTGTAGAAGGGACCCCTCACCTGAGGTGGAACCTCAAAATGAGAAAGATGATGATTCATCTAGGTCAGAGAAAGATATTGCTGCAGAAGGACTCTGTTCTTTAGGGAAAACCTTGCCCAGTAAGAAACCTGTAGAGGCTTCTCAGAAGCATGCCTCTTGTAAAAGGTGATTGACTTTGAAGAAGAAAGCTCAGATGATGAAAATGACACCTTGCTTCATCACTTGGAGCCAAGGGTTGCTAAGAGAATGAAGACCAGGAAGGGGAGGTCTGTGGCTGAGATGATGACAGCCAGAACTAGTAAGAAGGCTACTGCTGTAGGTACTTCAAAATCATGGAGCAAAGTGGAGGTCAAGAAGAGAAAGGTCAGAGAAAGTTCTGATTCAGAGGATGATGTTTGAAGACAATGTCCCATACATCTCTCCTGTCAAAAAGCAAACTGTTAGAAAATCTCTTGCTAAGGTTGTAGCTGTGTATTTGGATAACATTTCCTTCCATCTGGAAGATGGTGTAGCCAAGTGGAAATTTGTTATATAGAGGAGAGTTGTTGTGGAAAGAGAACTAGGGAAGGATGCTGTGGAAGTGAAGGAGGTTATGGAGTTGATCAAGTTTGCTGGTTTAATGAAAACAATTAGTGGATTACCCCAATGTTTTGAAGGTCTTGGTGAAGGAGTTTGTGGTGAAAATCCCTGAGGATATTGCTGACAAGAACAACAAAGAGTTTTGTAAGGTATTTGTGAGAGTAAGGTGTGTAAGGTTCTCCCCAAATATGATCAATAAGTTCCTAGGAAGAGGAACAGAAGGAGTTGTTGAATTAGAGGCCACAAACAATGAAGTCTGAGGAAAATACTTGTTGGTCAAGTCAAGGAATGGCCAAGCAAAAAGCATCTCTCTGCTGGAAAATTAAATGTGAAATATGCTATCTTGCATAAGATAGGGTCAGCCAACTGGGTACCAACAAACCACATCTCAACAATATCCAATGCTCTTGGAAGGATAATATATGTTATTGGAACCAAGCTTAACTTTGATTATGGAAGGTTCATGTTTGAACAAATTGTCAAACATGCTTCCACAAATACAGAGAAGCTACCAATTGCTTTTCCTTCAATAATTTGTGGGATAATTCTAAGCCAGAAACCTGGTATTTTGAGCACCAGTGATATCCCCAGTAGAAGAAAGCCTACATTGTCAGTTCATTAGAAGTTATTTGAAGGCAGTCATTTCAATGACATTGTCATGACATCTACGATGAAAAAGCCAGCCTCTTAAGGTGGCCTAATTGTTGAATTGAAAGAGACCTGTAAGGAATTGGAGACTGGGATTAGGGTGGCTAAGGCTAGAAAAGAAGCTCTAGAGGTTCTAATTAGTAGCTTGGAGCAACGAGAGATGGATAATGCTGGTGAAGCCAAGAAAACAGATGCCCGCACCTCAAGTGAGAGGTCTGAATCTCAAGATCAATCTAGTGGCAGTTCTGGATCTGAAGGTGATGAAGATGTTACCTCATTAGACTAAGTTGTGGTGATGATGGTCCCCCTGTTATGGTGATGTTCTGGATGCTTTGATGATTTAATGTTTGATGTTTTTTTTGGCAATCTTGTTTGATGCATGATGTAATTTTTGGGTTCTTTGTGTTTTCCCTGGATTTCTTTTTATCTCAGCTGATATGGCTGTGTATAATTATGGTTCTGTAACACCTGACATTTTGTTTTAGCATTTTATATGTTATAACATTCTATGTGACATTCTCTGCTGGGCTAATTGACATTTATTTTGACTAATTGGTCTCTTTGGTCTATTTTGAATAAAAAGGGGGAGAAGTTAATATGTGGAGAGCTGGAGAGATGCAATTAATATGTGGGGAGCTGCAGTTAATATATGCTGAAGTGGCTAGTGTAGCGGTGTATTCGTCGCTATATGATTTATTGATTAAACCATAAGCAAAGTAAACAAAGAAATCGAGTCGCCACCGCACTTTTATTTATCCAAAGGATTGGCCAAAAAGCGAACAAAAGCCTAAGAAGTTTTACACATAGAAAACTAATGAAAAGATCAGAGAGTCTGGGTAAGGGGTAAATTACGCAATGGGAAGGTGTTAGGCACCCAAAACGTCCTAGGTACTCCTAGGGAGCCCTTTTCACACTTGTTGTACTAAATTGTTATTTGTTATGAAATATTTATTGTGCAAACATGAATGGGATGATGAGAAAAGAATATACAGTTTTTTATTTTTGTGTTCGAACGGATGAACCCGTTGCCTACGTACCTTCCATCAAAGGTAAGGATCAAAACGCCGTAGTTCGGCTAAAAGATTTCCAAAAGTTAGTGAATTCAATTTTAAACACAAGCCCTAAGGTCTTACGTTATCCACGGGAGAAAACTCAACCTTATACAAACAACGAGTCCACCATGTGAGAAAAGCTTTAACTTGCTAGTGAGGGTTTAACCCTATAATAAGCAAGGAAGACTTACAATTCAATCAACTAAGGACAAATAGGTGAGATTAACATCAACCAACTAGGATAAATCAAACCTATGGCTAATGTATGAAAACTTAACAAGAACGGACAAAGCCACAAAACAATTGAATGGGTGAAGTTAATTGATTATGATTATTCACAAAAGGAGGGTCAAAGTATGATTAAGATTAATTCAAAAGAAGTATTATGAAATGGAGTTTGAAAAGTCAAGGACTTAGGGTCCAGGTTTCTAATTTGAAAGCATGAAGATGTTTGCACAATATTTATCTCAAGTTTTGAAAGCAATGTGTGAAAAGGTTTAGGGCAAAAAGGGATGAATGGATGAAGATGGAGTGTAAAACTTCCTAGAAGGTTCACCTCTTGAAATCATATAGAAGATGACTCGAGTGTGTCCTTTGGAATAGGCAATGAGCAATAATAAACAAGCAAAGCAAAGGAAGAAAGTCAACAAAAGCGGATACCAGATGCCAATTACTGGACTTATACCAATCTCCTAAAACAAAACCGGATATCAGAGGCCACTCTATGGACTTATACCAATCTCCTCAACAAAGAAATAAAAAATGGATACCGGATGCCAATCTATCTGGACTTATACCAATCTCCACCAAAAACAAAGCAAACACTTGGATGTCAGATGCCAATCTATCTGGGCTTACTCTAACCTCCAACATATGATCATAGGAAAACAAATGCCAAATTACACGGACTTACAATTGCATCCTCACATACAACAAACAAATGCATCAAGCAAAGAGAAGATGAGTGGCCAATGAGCTGGTCTTATACTCACTTCCATATCATAGGAACAATGGTCAATGAATGGTCTTACGATTGTCCTCAATGGGCAAACAACAAAGATATGTCACAAAGACAAATGAAATGATCATGCACTAATGAGCAATTAATGATGGTAAATGCACAAGGCATACAAGCAGACATGTACAAATGAACTAAGTAATCAATCAACCAAAGTCATTCAGCACACTCTATAACCAAACAATTAGGCTCATACAAAGGGTGGGCATTGAAGCCAACTGGAATAAGGTTAATGGTGCTCTTAACCTTGACATTGAGAGCCAAGGTGAAGCAGATGAAAGGATATGAGGGGTGTGCCTCATGCTCTTATCCCTGGTCAGGGAGAGCTTCGAATGATAGAAGGTGTGGGAGTTCAGAAGGTAGGAACTCTCTCCACAGATTATTGACTCGATTGATCTTGGGCTTTTACTCACTATGCATCAACACATGTGGTGTGAGCAAGGCGAGTGACACACAGAATAGTAGGAGATAGGTTACATATCTCTTGGGTTCTACTAATTGCCTTATTCAAAGGACTTTTCCTGCTTGGGACAAAAGTAAACAAGCACAAACATCGCCTCTTAAGGAGGACTTCAGACAGTTGCCTGGCTAAGTAACAAGCTAGGTCTTCCAGCCTACATGAAGAAGAAAGTGCTATACCTCAATGCAAATGCTATCAAGCAAAGCAATGCAAGTTCTCAAAGAACTATTAGCAACTAATGGTACCTGAAACCAATCAAACATAGTGAGTATACCAATCACAGAATCAAAACAAACAGCTAAGAACCAACAGACAACACAATCAATCTCATGTGCAAAGCACAAAGCTCAAAGCAAGTGAGCTAAACATCCTACAAAACAAACAAGTTAGTTCACAACAATCAAATAAACCAAACTCATTCAACTAGCATTAATCTCCTTAAAGCATTTGCTTCTTAACCTGAAAAGCAAACTCAAACATGAGAAACAAGACCACTAGGACAAGCCTAGGGTCAAAAGGAGATAAAAAATCCAAAACAGAAAGTGAAAGCTATCCAAAATAAAGTTCAAACAATTAAGAAACAAACCCAAGTAGTTTCACATTCATATCATTCATCATTATCATTTCACAAACAAATTAGGTCAAAGCATGTCATATAGAACCTCAAAGAAGTCAACAAAAAGACTCCACTCAAATCCAGTCACAAACATTTCAATAAATTCTCAAATAAATTATGATCAAACATCATCCATAGCATGATAAGCATACCAAATTTCAGCTCATTTGGATCAAGGGAAGTAGTTCAATGAAAATTAGAAAGTCAAAGCAAGTTCAAGCAAACTCATACAAAGCATCAAAACATGCACCAACTTCAATTAATCATAAAACAGAAACAAAACATGATAAATGAATGGGACCAAAGCCATGATAAACTTCAAGATGTCTACATTACTCATGCCAAATTTCACATCCATCCAATTAATAACCAGAATTTCACAAACCAAATACAAACATGTATCACAAAAAATCAACAAATGACCAAACAGGGGAGAAAATTCCAATAAAATAGGAAATGCCATCAATAATTCCAGAAAAATTCACATGTATTCTCAACATCCCTAAGTATATTCGTGCAAAAATCCAGACCATTTTGAGTTCAATAAGCATGGTAACAAAAATCAAGAAGTTGGACATGAATGGTGTGACACAAATTGTTACACCTCTATTCAAAAAATCATATCTCATCAACCAGCAATGATAAAATCACAAACTCTACACCAAAATGACCATGAACATGTGTAGTTTAATCACAAAAAATTTGAGAGGCATTGGATTAAGTATTATCATTTCATAAGCAAAATGGCAAGGCATACACAAAATGGACACACATGAACAAACCCTAGGCATTTTTAAAAATCTACACGTGCATAATTTCTGGAAGAAACACCATAAAAAACTAGAGATCATGAGGAGCATTTCACAAAAAATTGCATCAAATT
>NW_026113092.1:0-42688 GCF_024323335.1 Lathyrus oleraceus | reverse complement strand
TATTAAAATAATAAATATAATTAACTATTAACATGAATAAAATAATATATAAAATGACCGCTTTTATTTATTTTCATATTGATTGTATCCTATGTTATATTAAAAAATTATATGAATATTCATAATAATATTAATATATAGTAATGTTGTACTTTGGTATTTTTTGTTATGCTCCTTTGTAATGCTATTAATATTTGAGATAAAAATCTTATATGTATATTTTTTTAAAATTGAGTAAGTAAAATAGTATATTTATTATTTGTACAAAAATAATATTGACCAAAAAATGTATAAAAACTATATTTCCTATAATATTTATAATACAAATTAAATAATTATGATTCATCATACCAACTAAAAACAATGAGTCAATGACTTTAAAAATACTTAAAAGCGAGTTCTTATTTTAGTTAATAAATTATGATTCAATATTCATTAATGTGGTATTGGAGAATTAGGGAAAGTGAAAAAGGGGTTTGGGTAGAAAAAGAGTCAAAGAATGGGTGTTGAAAGATAATGGTGTTTTGATTAGTGGTTTAGTAAAAGGTATTCACATAAGCTAATAGGATGATGTGGACTATTTTTAGGAAGTCAGTGTTAAGTGTTGCAAAATTATTTGAAGCATTAAATTTAATATATATAAATAGATAGAGAAAGAGTCAAAGAATGGGTGTTGGAAGATAATGGTGTTTTGATTAGTGGTTTAGTAGAAGGTATACACATAAGCTAATAGGATGATGTGGACTATTTTTTAGGATTCAGTGTTAACTGTCGCAAAATTATTTGAAGCATTAGATTTAATATATATAAATAGATTAGTGAAACTAAAATACTTATACAAACGATCAAAGTCATTCCATCCCCTACGGTCCAAAGATTTAAATCTTGTTAATTCAGAACTATTCATGAACATCACAGCAAATATGATTAAAATGTTAGTAGCTCCCACGTAAATAAGTAGCTATGGCACAGCTACAACATGCGAGTTTGCTAAAATATATAAACCAGAACCAGTCCCAACAAAAAGCAGAAAAAAATGGGGTTGGTATGTAATACTACTCCTAAACTTTCTAATATAAGACCTGATCCCACAAAGACTATAAGGAAATCATGCAGCGGTTTAGACAGATCCATTATATGTAATAAAAAAAGACAAAGAAATAGAAATATCATGACCTTATTGATATGACCAAGATTTTTTTTTATATACTTCAATTTTTTTTTGCATTGAAAAACCTAAGTAGTTTAAATTGTTGTCCAATAATACTTGGTTAGCTCGTAGAATCTGTACTATCAATTTCAGTGATCTCTTTTAGTGATCTAGCTTGCTAGAAGGATCAATTTCAATGTGATAGATATAGCAAGGTGTATAGGAGGACACATAGGAAGAGAGAGTTGGGGAATAATTCCACTCCACTCAAAATTAATTATGTTAGCAGCACATGGGAGAGGTGGCAGAAGAGAGAGAATCAGGGAATGTTCCCTTGTCAGTATGCATGATTTAAGTCTCAATTCCCTAGGAGAGATAAGGATGGGAGGAAGAAGTACAAGGTGATGAAAAATTAAAGGCTATAGTGCAGGTCCTGCTAGCAGATCCTAGTAGCCAAACTGGTTTTCAGCTCAAAGGTGGTAGGTTGTATCATGAAGGCAGAATAGTGGTTCCAAAGCAATCACCCAGATTTGCTTGGATCTTACATGAGTTCCATGATACTGTTGTGGAAGGGAACTCAGGATACCTAAGGACTTACAAAAAAATTCTAGTGTGGTGTATTGGGAGGGTATGAGAAAGAGGATATAAGAGTATGTGCAGGCTTGTGAAGTGTGTCAAAGGAATAAGTATCAAACCTTGAGCCATGGAGGATTGCTACAACATTTGCGTATACCAACACAGACATGGAGTAACATTTCTATGGACTTCATGTGTGAGGGTTGCCTAAGGTGTATGGAGTGGATATTGTGATGATAGTGGTGGATAGATTGACAAAATATGCTCATTTCCTTCATATGAGCCATCCTTATACTGCTAAGAACATTACTGACTTATTCATAAAATAAGTGGTCAGGCTACATGGTTTCCCTATCTCCATAGTCTCTGATAGAGATAAGGTTTTTTTAAAGTAATTTCTGGTCTTAATTGTTTAAACAGGCAGGTAATGGATTGAAGTACAATAGTGCTTACCGTCCTCAGTCAGATGGGAAAATTGAGGTGGCAATAGGTGTTTAGAGACTTATTTGAGATGTGCGACTGAGCTTAAACCAAAATAGTGGCCAAAATGGTTGGCTTGGGCAGTTTAGTACAATACCAATTACCATGCATCCTTGAATGCCACTCCTTTTGAAGTCTTATATGGAAGAACCCCACCAATGTTAGTAAGAGGGGATACTCCATTTTCGGTAGTAGATGAAGTCAACAAGTTGACTGCTGAGAGGAATGTTATGCTCAGAGAGTTGCAGGAGTAGTTGCTGAAGGCACAAGATTTGATTATAAAAAGAATAAATATAATTATTTATAAATATGAATAAAATTTTGTACAAAATGATTTTTTTATATTGATTGTTTCCCATGTTATATTTAAAAAGTTGATATGAATATTAATAATAATAGTAATAGTAATAATAAGAATATATAAGTAAACCATGTATATTGATTATAAATTGCAAATTATAATGCAATTGGAATCCAATGAACGGTTAATTATAATAAAATTAATTATTAAACATGTAAAACATGCTTGTAATAATAATAAATGAATATTAATTCTTAATTATGATAAAATTAAATTAGTCAATTACTTAATATGTAAGTAAACAACCATATCAATCCGTTTTAAATGGTATAAGTTGTGAGTGATAATAAATCTTAGACCATTATAAAGTTTTATTATTATATTCACCAAAATGTGTAACTCAGGTCCATTAATTCATCCGTTTTCTTTAATGATTTAAAAAATAGTCTATTATATTTATTGTCATTATTTCATGAGTTTTTCTTAAATGATATAAATGTTTATAATAATGTTAATATCCATCTTTATTAAATTATTTATAAAAGTAAAATATTTTGTTTGCGTAACATTTTATTATGTGCTATTAACATTTAGGTACAATATATTAAGTAAAATAGAAATAGAAAAGGGGAAAACAGAATTCTAGGAGGGATAATTTATCTTTTCCTAGAGTGATTCTTTATTGTTTATGTCAAAATAGATACGTAGTGAAGGAATGACCAAATAAAAAAGAGTGGGAATTGAATTCACCAAATACAAGTTTCTTAATTAACTTTAAAAAAAAGAATTGAATCATGAGTCTATATTAGAAATATATTTCTATTAAGATTATATTTTCATTCACATCCTAAAAAAGGAAATGGAATTTTTTGAAACATAGAATAAAGTTATGTATTGACTCACTTTCAAAAATATTCTGATTATTAAAAACTCAACGGGACCCACTCGAATTCATCAAAGAAAGAGTGGATCACTGTAGAGTTCTTATGCTTTCATTTTGAAAAAGAAATTCATCTCATTATTAGAGGGATGATCCCAATCCGGAATATGAACCTTAAAAGAAAATACCAGTTAAACCAATCACAATAATAGCGGTTATAGTACCTACTATCCAAAGAGGAATTCTTCCAGTAGTATTGGCCATTTATCCTACTTTCCTCCATATTTGATCAAGTAGTTATTCATACTAGAGACCTAAACAATCATATATATAATTATGAAATGATATCCTTCCGAATAGGATAAGAGAATTCCTAGTATATATATATATATATATATATATATATATATATATATATATATATATATATATATATATATATATATATATATATATATATATATATATATATATATATATATATATATATATATATATATCTCATTTCTTATATTAATTGATGAATTAATTGAAGAAATTGAGAATAAAAAAGAAAGTACAAAAATGAGTAATAAACCCCAGTAGAGACTGATACGATTGAATTCAACATTTTGTTCATTTGTGTTTGATTGTGTCATAGTTCTGTAATTCAGATTAGGTTTATCGTTGGATGAACTGCATTGCTCATATTGATCCCAAAAAAGAAACGGTGGATACCGTTAGTGAACAGCCAACCATCGGACTCTAAAAAATTGATAGGTCCTATCTATGGTCATTGGAGCCTCCTAAAAAGATTAACTAAATTCATCGAGTTGTTCCAAAATCAAAATGGCCAATTATTAAAGGAATTCCTTGTCGGGTTTCTATAAAATACTCGTCTGGATGGAGGCTTCCAAATATATCGTAAGTTCAACCCAAGCTGACAAATAACCATACCACAATGAATATGGAGGGTATAGTAATGCTATGGCTAACCTAATATCTAATATTGGTAATAATATCAGAAAAAGAACATTCTCATGTGCTTCCAGACATGTGGAGCTCCACATATTCTTATATAGTTAAAAATAAGTGACGATTAGTGACGAGATCAAGTACTACAAAATAGTTTTTTTTTTTTTTCTGGTTTTTTGTTTCAAGGTACTGAATCAAAAATTCCTCAAAGTTTAAGACTATAGTAAGATTAGGGTTCTTTCCATTGATTATTAGCTTCAGACAAAATCTTGATTTCTATTATTAGTTCTATAAAGATTTCTTACTCGAGAGCTACGACAATTGCACATATCAAAGAAACTAAAATAATTATTGAAATTAGTTCAAATGGAAGAAAAAATTTGTTGATAAATGAATTCCAATTTGCTGACTAGTACTTATCAAATCTTGCTCAATAATCTGATTTGGTCTTGTAGTCCAAATAACTTTGTACCATGATGTATATGAAATAATAGTTACTAGAATAGGACCCGCGTGATGCACCGGTGGTTTAGAAGACCGTGCGGGTAGTAAATAGAAGTTGTTGAAATAAAATAATACTTTATTTATGGTAGATATTATTTATTATAAAAACTCTATAATATAGATAATAAGATTATCATAACAAAAGAAAATAGTCTAATTTTAATTGAAAACTAATACATTTATAAATAATGGAAATGAAGGCGAAACATGAAATTAAATTTTAAAACATAAAAGGAATCTTCAAAATTGGAATCAATTTTTATGGTTTTTGTTATTGTTTTTCTTGGATGAGATTTTGTTGTTTCTTTGTTTTGCTTTAATAGATTTTCGACTCTTTAATTTGTGTATGAGAAGTGACTCGTCGTCACAGGATAATATATGAAGATCATTGTTGCTATTATTATTTTTAGAATTCCCTTTGATATATGTTTCATCATCTGATGATGTTATGATTAGCCTTCGCTCAGCACTAAGTTGTTGTTGTTGTTGTTGTTCCTCTTCTTCTTATTCTTCTTGGTGATCTTCTTTATTTTAAATCATTGTGGTGATATGGACTTCTATATGTGATAAGTATATTGTTAGTATTCATAAAATTAGTAGTATATTTGTATGATTGTAGTACAAATTTAATTACATGTTAAAATGTATTTTCAGAATTGATTCTTGTAAAATAGCGGTTGGTACAAAAGTTCGTGATATTGTGTAAATTTGCAATCCTTCTTTTAAGTTTTTTATAGACAATTTTATTTCAAAAATAAGAGTACGATGACAGAGGTTATGTAGAATTGATGGTGTAAACATGTTAGGTTGTTGTTGCAAGAGCATTTGAGCTGTTGTATTTAGTAGCTTTTGGGTCTCTTGATCAAAAATGTCAAAGTGGCTTTAGCGGTTTCATCGGACATTTTCAGCATTATTTTGAACTTGTGATTACATGCTTTTTTTATATTATATTACTAATAATAATTTTGATAAAATGGTTTATGATTGCAAATGTCTAACCTTGTTTTGGATACTTAGAAGGTGTTTCACACAAAGTAAATTTCAATTTATGGGCTTTTTGTTAAACTTCTTCATACTGTTTGCACATTCAATATAATGCCATCCAAACGTATCATCAATTTCATTTATAGTTGATAAAACTATGAAGAAAACCTCTCATGTTTAGAAGTTTAGAAAAATTTGGAAGTAAAATAACTTTAGAATTGTATTTTCAAAAGAGTTGTTTAAATAAAATTTATAGTGTACTTGTGTATCTGACTCTAGTGTCATTGCCATTATGACAATAAAAGTTGAGTTGATGAAGTATTCATCTGTGGAATAAAAATTTAGATTTATTTATGAAAATGGTAATATTTTGAGTGAATAAAATATCTATAACGTTTAAATATATAGTTACCTCTAAACATATTCACTGTTGTAGAGGTGATTGCAACAATGGCGCTTCTTTCTGGTTGACTTGTCATCAAATTTTCAAAGTTTTACACAATGTGACCTTAACAATTATGTTTAGAATATAAGATTAATTTTAATTTAGTATACTTAATTTATATATGAATATATGAATAGGAAAATATGTGTAGTTGAAATCTTACTCTTGTAGCCTCAATTTAAGTCTGGGAATTTTTGTAGGTTTTTCTTGTAAGTAAACATTTTCTTCATGTCCAAGGGCATGAAGCACTCCATTTATGTCTAAAAAGAAACATAAACGTAGTTGTATAATATAATTTATATTATTGTAGGGTAACTTGTGTATAACACTACCAGAGAGAACATTGTTGTCTCCAACTCTTTTTGAAATTATTTCTATGACAACAAATTCAAAATAATGGTGTGAAATTGTGGATTTTGAGTATTGAATACTTGTTAACAGTAGTCATTTGTAAAAACCATGATGTTTTTAAGTCTTTGACTCTTTTGTATGTTTCATTTTCCCGAACTATTTCTATACTTTTCATGGTATATAAGTTTTCTTCTTGTATCAATTAGTGGTATAAAATATTTGTTTATCATTGCATCTCTGAAGGAAAAAATATATAGCAATAAAATATTGAAATCAATTATTTTTTAAAGAAAAAATAATAATATTTAATATTTAGAATATAAAAGTATATTTTGTTAAGAACAAATACAATATTTGGGATAAAGAGTTAATACCTTCTCATCTAACAAAATCATTTTATGAATGTTAAGATCTAAGATTAAATTTTCAATTGCTGATTGTATGGTAATATGAATATATAGTGAATCTGATAGTTGTTATGGTGAGGTATTAAAAAAAATTAACAGATTGTTATTTATATAAAACAGTGTGTTTATGACTTTTCTTATGACAGTAACGTATTAAAAATTAAATGCAATTGTGATAATAATAAATGAATATTTTTATTATCATTATTTCATGGTGATGTGATGTCTTCTTCATTCATTCACTAATAAGTATAACAATGGATAGTTTGTTGTAAGCCGACATCAGGGTCGCCCATGTGCATGTGCTGCAGCACAGGGCCATAAATATTAGAGGGCCCAAATTTTTGAAAATTTCAATTTTTTTTAATAAATATCAATAAAAATGAATAAAATGTTATTAAAAAAACTCAATAATCGAAAAAAATATTACGATAAAAACTCAATACATAGAAAAATCAAGATTGATCAAAACTCAAAATAAATATAATTAAATTTATTTTTAATTTATATATAAATGTATTTTTAATATATTTTTTTTAATTATTATAATTATGTTTTAAAAAAATGGGCCCATTTTTGTAATTAAAACGGGGCCTCCGATATAATTGGGTCGACCCTGGCCGTCATCAAACATGAGTTGTATCATCAGAGAATACTGTGTTTTTTACTTTACTAGATCATCAGAGTGTATTGTTATTACACAATGTGATGTTTACAAAACAAAAGACACCCTTATTGCATTCTGAAACCTTTACTGTGTGTTATAGTACCAAATCTTGTGGCATATATTCTAAGTATTATTTCTTGACTTTCTTATTGAAATTCTGAATTTGTTATATACCTCTGGATTTTATGAACATTTGCAGCATCTAGAAAGTGTAAGATTCAGACTCAGTTCGACCAAGGGCTTTATATATATGTGACTATAGAAGCTGACTGAAGGTTTTGTTGACTAAGCCTTATATGTGTTTAAAATAGTTACATATTAATTTAATCAGTTATGTGCTCAACTTTAAAGGTGCTTGAGATAAAAGTTGCATATTTCTATAGTTAAAATATTAATATGCTTATTTTTTGGGTATGTTATATTAAAATTTCTCAATAAATTATTATTTTTATAAATAAAGCGATCTTATTCTTATTATTCTTTATGAACGGTTGATAATTAAATAGACCGAATAATGATTTTATCTTAGATAATGTAAAATAATTTTTTTTTAAGTTCAGAATTTTAATTTGGTATTTATACATTTCTCTTTTATAATTCTATTTATCTGACTTAATGTCTCATTAGTTTTTTTTATACTTTTATTTATCTGACTTAATGTCACATTAGTTTTTTTAAACAATTTTAAAAACAAATTTAATATTTTCAGAAATAAAAGAAGACATTCGGAAAGCGGTAACGAACATTCTGATATCGTCATCAGTTAGTTTTCATCCATTTGAATTTGTTTTAAGTAACTAATAGAGGTTCAATGTCTAAATTTAGTGTATGGCGGAAGCGGATATACGTAATGTTTATTACACAAAAAAACTATCATCAAAAAGCAACCATAATGTCAGCATAGATCATGAAAAATAGAGCATTCTGTAAAATAGTAGCAACAAACAATGTAAACTGCATTTGCCAGCTCTAATACATCATTGTTCATCATAACTTGCATGTTATTCACGTAAAAGAAAAAACATAGTATTTAAATGAGAAGAAAAAAAATACATTAACATAAGAAACTAATCAAGAGAAGAAATAACAGTAAAAGAAAAGATGGAGATGGCAAATTATGCATGTTATAATGTATCATTTAGTCCTTCAAACAATATCTGGATGGCTGATGATATTATGATAAAACATGTTCCTCTTTTGTGTCTCCAAATTGCTTATGATATTTTGGTTTCTCGGCTTTTCTACTTCGTCCTTAAGCCCCTTCATGTGCCCCTCATTATTGCGCAGGTGTTGGTAAGTATTCATTCATCATATATTTCTTTCTTTCTTTTGCCAGTAAATTTGAATCATCAATACACATGATAGTTAGTCACATTGAATTTTCAACATAAAAACATATAAAAGTTTATACATTAAGACTGCCATAAAAACATATAAAAGTTCATACATTAAGACTTCCATAAAAACATATAAAAGTTCATACATTAAGACTGCGTTTCATAAATGAGAGATAAAAAAATATAATAATTCCTGAATTTTATATAATGCAGGCTGGTTTTACTCTGAGTCCAAGTCTCTTGGGAAATTTTGAATGGGTATTTTCCTTGTTTTATAGTCAATATGGAATCCTAGCCGTTGAAACCTTTGCAAACTTAGGAATAATGTACTATGTGTTCCTAAGTGGTTTAGAAATGAATTCAGACACCATCTTAAGATCAAGGAAGAAAGGTACAAGCATAGCAATTGCCGGCATTGTGACGCCAATGTTATTTGGTGTTGGATTTCTAGCTCTACAACAAAAACTTATAGATAAAAATGATGTTTTCGCACAAACACCAAAAGAAAATCAAGGCGAAGCATATTTATTCTGGTGTTTAGCACTTTCTGTAACAGGTTTCCCTGTCCTTGCAAGAATCTTAGCTAATCTTAAACTTTTATATACAAAGCTTGGAAAAGATGCATTGACAGCAGCTATGTTAACCGATGCATATGGTTGGGTTATGTTTACCTTGTTGATTCCTTATTCGACTAGAGGTGGAAAGCCTTATCTCTCAGTAATCTCTACTTTGATGTTCATAGTTTTTTGCTTTGCTGTGGTGAGACCTATCCTTACTCCAATCATTGAACACAGAACAAGTATGAACACGTGGCGAAAATCACACCTGTTGGACGTGTTGACGGGAGTGTGTATTTGTTCGTACATTACGGATTCTCTCGGTACACATCCTATTGTTGGAGCTTTTGTGTTTGGATTAATTTTGCCTCATGGAAAGTTTGCTGATGTGGTTTTGGAATTGTCGGCCGATTTTGTTTCTGAGATTCTGTGTCCTGTTTACTTTGCTGGATTTGGTTTTAGACTCAACTTGCCTTTCCTTTTGAAGCAAAAGAATGCGGGTTTAATGTTTTTGGTTATGCTTTTGTTATGCATACCTAAAGTTTTGAGCTCTGTGATTGTCACTTTCTTCTTCGGTATGCCTGCCCGAGATGGAGTTGCCATTGGATTGCTTCTCAACACCAAGGGTATCATGGCTGTCATACTACTGAATATTGCTTGGGACAAAAGGGTAATTTTAAACTACCATTTTTCTATTATTGCATGATTTAAATCAAACAGCCTTTTAACCAACTTACTTTTTTTTCTTTTTTCTTTACAGATTTTGGATCCATATACTTTCATGGTTATGATGCTTGCTATTATAGTAATGACTGTAATGGTTTCTCCCTTGATCAATGCAATATACAAACCAAAATTCCGATTCATGCAATCGCAATTAAGGACCGTGCAAAAACTGAGGTTCGATGTGGAGCTTCGAATCGTCGCTTGTGTCCACAATGCTAAACATGCCAATAACATGATCCATGTCATTGAAGCCACAAATGCTACTAGACTTTCACCTATACATGTATCAGTAGCTCACTTAGTTCAACTCACTAGACATGGCACAGCTATTCTTGTTTCACAAATGGATAATTCAAACAGCACGATTGGTGGCGCAGAAGCAACCAACTATGGATCACAATTAGAGTTTGAGAGCATAACTAATGCATTTGAAAAACTCGTAGAACAATACAATGCGATTAGGTTTGACATATCAAGTGTTGTCTCGTCCTACACAACTATCCATGAGGACATTTACAATGTTGCCGAAGAGAAACGCGCCAGCCTAATTCTCCTTCCCTTTCACAAAGACTACTCAACAATAGAAGATGCTCCAGAAATAATCCACAATGAACATTGTGAGATAAACAAAAATGTTCTACAAAAAGCACCTTGTTCGGTAGGGATCTTTGTGGATCGCGGTTTAGGATCGTTGTTAGAAATAAAATTACGCATTATAATGATTTTCATCGGTGGACCTGACGACCGTGAAGCCTTGTCTATTGCATGGAGAATGGCGGGGCATCCAGGAACACAATTACATGTTGTGAGGATCAATCTGTTAGGTAAGGCTGCAGAAGAAACAAAACTAAAAATGGAAAAAAGCAAGTCTCGTCATGGAATGTTGTCGACGGTTATAGACAATGTGATGCAAAAAGAGTTGGATGAAGAGTGTATAATTTCCTTTAGGCACAAAGCAGTGAACAATAACGATTCAATTCTTTACTCAGAGAAGGAAGTCCATTCGAATACGGGCGAAGAGATTCCAACGCTTCTTAACGATATTGATAAACCTGGATATGATTTGTACATTGTTGGACAAGGAAGCGGTAAGAACTCGGTGATTTTTTCGAGGTTGTTGGAATGGTGCGACCATCCTGAACTTGGTGTTATAGGTGACATATTGGCTTCAACTAGCTTTGGTACGCAATCTTCTGTGCTTATTGTGCAACAATATTTGGTTGGAAGAAAACGCGTTATGAGAAAATGTCATGAAGTGAAAACTGGTACTGAAAATTTGTAAAAGATCGATCGACGATACAAAGTTTTGGATTAATTAATATTTTGTATAGTTAGAATGATTTGTTTTCATTTTTTTATAAATTAAGTGGTTATAGTTCATCAGGTAAAGCCATTTATTTGTTATACCATATTTCAATTTTTTTTAATAGTTAAATCATGTTATGGTCTCCTAGTACCTGCATTACATGTTTTAATTTTTTAAATGATAATTCATTTAATATAATATATTAAAATAGAATAGTATGGTTTTGAGCCGTACATTTAGAGCTGTTAAAATGACTAGCTCATAAGGATCACTCTGTCTGGCTCGAAAAATCATAGAGTTAAAGCTTTAAAATTAGAGCTTGTATTTTTTTGAAGCATTTAATTCGACACTCCCTCACTTAGACCTGACACCCTCCATCACGTATGAAAAGACGACATTGCCCTTGTAAAATCATTTTCAAAATTTTCACAATTTATAGTGCAAGAGTGTGAATTATATATTTTACTTAAATTAGATATTTAATATATTATTAAAATTATATATATATATATATATATATATATATATATATATATATATATATATATATATATATATATATATATATAAATTTTTATTAATATGTAATTTTAAATTTAGAGTAATAACAAAAAAATTAAATATTTATTATTTTCATTATTGAATTTAATTTGTGAACAACTTTAAATATATTAGTGGTTCTCCAAAAAAGAAAAAAAATTAATTGTAGTTTATTGTAAATATTTTATCAAGATTCAGTTTATTTATTAGTATCATAAATAAACATTTTTTTTGATAGACTAGATTAATTTTTTATGATTCAAATGAATTTTATTTTAATACTTTAATTAATGGCCTTCATATAGTATAATATATGCTACATGGTGATGCATTATTTTTAATAAATATTGATTATAGTCATCTAATATCTACGTTTATTATTTGTAATTTACCAACAATATGAAGAATATTATTTTGATTATAAAAAGAATAAATATAATTATTTGTAAATATGAATAAAATTTTGTACAAAATGATCTTTTTTATATTGATTATTTCCTATGTTATATTTAAAAAAAATTGATATGAATATTTATAAAATAATAATATTAATAATAATAATAATATAAGTAAACCATGTATATTGATTATAAATTGCAAATTATAATGTAATTGGAATCCAATGAACCGTTAATTATCATAAAAATAATTATTAAACGTGTAAAATATGGTTGTCATAATATTAAATGAATATTAACTCTTAATTATGATAAAATTAAATTAGTCAATTACTTAATATATGTAAGTAAACAACCATATCAATCCGTTTTAAACGGTATGAGTTGTGAGTGATAATAAATCTTAAACCATTATAAAATTTTATTATTATATTCACCAAAATGTGTAACTCAGGTCCATCAATTCATCAATTTTCTTTCATGATTTAAAAAATAGTCTCTTATATTTATTGTCCTTATTTCATGAGTTTTTTTTAAATGATATAAATGTTTATAATAATGTTAATATCCATCTTTATTAAATTATTTACAAAAATAAAATATTTTGTTTGTGTAACATTTTATTATGTGCTATTAATATTTAAAATAAAATTTTATATGTATTAATTTTGTTAATATTTAGAAATAAAGTAATATATTTATTATTCATATGCATCATTCAGTTAAGAATAATAACGTGAATTATATTTTTTTTAGTTATTTATGATATTCATTATTTAATTTTTAAAATGACATTATATTCATTATTTATACTTTTTTGATAAATAATAATATTAATGGTTAAATGAAAATGTAGAGAAATTGTTTTATTATAATTTGATTAAATTTTTTATTAAATTTTTATTGTTAATAAATATTTCAATTTAGTTCACATATGAATGTTATAATTTTATATTGTCATTAGGAAATAAATAGTTGTAAATTTGATGTGAATAAAAATTAAAAATTAAATTAAATTACAGATGATTAGTCAAAAGTAAAATGTAATAGACGTCAATTAGTTTTTCAATTTTTAGTTGTAATGGTAATAATAAAAAATTTAAATATTTTTTATATTCATTACTGCATTTAATTGGGAACAACTTTACATATAATTTTTTATAAATATTCTATCAGCATTCAGTTTTTTTAATGATGACATTAAATTTTATGACATTAATGTTTTGAATAACTTTTTACAGTGATTTATGACGTTTTGTCTTTAAAATAGTTTCCCTTCTTCTATTATTAGTGTCAAATAAAATTTATTTTTTTAAAAGACTAAAATTAACTTTTTTTATTATAGATTAAAATTTAAATTTTGTTGATTTAAATTAAATTGTGATAGATCAATTTAATAACTATTAATTATGAATAATTTCGAGACTAATATTTGTTTTTATTGAATATTTATCTTAGTAACTTTTTTATACCGTGTAATTCTATTAATGTTAGAGACAGTGATTAATATATATAATACATTGTACATATTTCCTATGCCTCTAATTGTAAAGGTGTAAAATTTAATTCTCATAATAATATAAAATGTTCAGTTTTTGTTGAATATAATATAATATATATGTTTACTATTTATAATTTAGTTCTTATAATAATATAAAATTTTATATCTATGTTTATTATTTCTAATTTAAATAAAATTAATTATATTATTAAAAATAATAAATATAATTAACTATTAACATGAATAAAATAATATATAAAAATGACCGCTTTTATTTATTTTCATATTGATTGTATCCTATGTTATATTAAAAAAAATTATATGAATATTCATAATAATATTAATATATAAGTAAATGTTGTACTTTGGTAATTTTTTGTTATGCTCCTTTGTAATGCTATTAATATTTGAGATAAAAATCTTATATGTATATTTTTTTAAAATTGAGTAAAGTAAAAATAGTATATTTATTATTTGTACAAAAATAATATTGACCAAAAAATGTATAAAACTATATTTTCCTATAATATTTATAATACAAATTAAATAAATTATGATTCATCATACCAACTAAAAACAATGAGTCAATGACTTTAAAAATACTTAAAAGCGAGTTCTTATTTTAGTTAATAAATTATGATTCAATATTCATTATAATGTGGTATTGGAGAATTAGGGAAAGTGAAAAAGGGGTTTGGGTAGAAAAAGAGTCAAAGAATGGGTGTTGAAAGATAATGGTGTTTTGATTAGTGGTTTAGTAAAAGGTATTCACATAAGCTAATAGGATGATGTGGACTATTTTTTAGGAAGTCAGTGTTAAGTGTTGCAAAATTATTTGAAGCATTAAATTTAATATATATAAATAGATAGAGAAAGAGTCAAAGAATGGGTGTTGGAAGATAATGGTGTTTTGATTAGTGGTTTAGTAGAAGGTATACACATAAGCTAATAGGATGATGTGGACTATTTTTTAGGAATTCAGTGTTAACTGTCGCAAAATTATTTGAAGCATTAGATTTAATATATATAAATAGATTAGTGAAACTAAAATACTTATACAAACGATCAAAGTCATTCCATCCCCTACGGTCCAAAGATTTAAATCTTGTTAATATTCAGAACTATTCATGAACATCACAGCAAATATGATTAAAATGTTAGTAGCTCCCACGTAAATAAGTAGCTATGGCACAGCTACAACATGCGAGTTTGCTAAAATATATAAACCAGAACCAGTCCCAACAAAAAGCAGAAAAAATGGGGTTGGTATGTAATACTACTCCTAAACTTTCTAATATAAGACCTGATCCCACAAAGACTATAAGGAAATCATGCAGCGGTTTAGACAGATCCATTATATGTAATAAAAAAAGACAAAGAAATAGAAATATCATGACCTTATTGATATGACCAAGATTTTTTTTTATATACTTCAATTTTTTTTTTGCATTGAAAAACCTAAGTAGTTTAAATTGTTGTCCAATAATACTTGGTTAGCTCGTAGAATCTGTACTATCAATTTCAGTGATCTCTTTTAGTGATCTAGCTTGCTAGAAGGATCAATTTCAATGTGATAGATATAGCAAGGTGTATAGGAGGACACATAGGAAGAGAGAGTTGGGGAATAATTCCACTCCCACTCAAAATTAATTATGTTAGCAGCACATGGGAGAGGTGGCAGAAGAGAGAGAATCAGGGAATGTTCCCTTGTCAGTATGCATGATTTAAGTCTCAATTCCCTAGGAGAGATAAGGATGGGAGGAAGAAGTACAAGGTGATGAAAAATTAAAGGCTATAGTGCAGGTCCTGCTAGCAGATCCTAGTAGCCAAACTGGTTTTCAGCTCAAAGGTGGTAGGTTGTATCATGAAGGCAGAATAGTGGTTCCAAAGCAATCACCCAGATTTGCTTGGATCTTACATGAGTTCCATGATACTGTTGTGGAAGGGAACTCAGGATACCTAAGGACTTACAAAAAAAATTCTAGTGTGGTGTATTGGGAGGGTATGAGAAAGAGGATATAAGAGTATGTGCAGGCTTGTGAAGTGTGTCAAAGGAATAAGTATCAAACCTTGAGCCATGGAGGATTGCTACAACATTTGCGTATACCAACACAGACATGGAGTAACATTTCTATGGACTTCATGTGTGAGGGTTGCCTAAGGTGTATGGAGTGGATATTGTGATGATAGTGGTGGATAGATTGACAAAATATGCTCATTTCCTTCATATGAGCCATCCTTATACTGCTAAGAACATTACTGACTTATTCATAAAATAAGTGGTCAGGCTACATGGTTTCCCTATCTCCATAGTCTCTGATAGAGATAAGGTTTTTTTAAAGTAATTTCTGGTCTTAATTGTTTAAACAGGCAGGTAATGGATTGAAGTACAATAGTGCTTACCGTCCTCAGTCAGATGGGAAAATTGAGGTGGCAATAGGTGTTTAGAGACTTATTTGAGATGTGCGACTGAGCTTAAACCAAAATAGTGGCCAAAATGGTTGGCTTGGGCAGTTTAGTACAATACCAATTACCATGCATCCTTGAATGCCACTCCTTTTGAAGTCTTATATGGAAGAACCCCACCAATGTTAGTAAGAGGGGATACTCCATTTTCGGTAGTAGATGAAGTCAACAAGTTGACTGCTGAGAGGAATGTTATGCTCAGAGAGTTGCAGGAGTAGTTGCTGAAGGCACAAGATTTGATTATAAAAAGAATAAATATAATTATTTATAAATATGAATAAAATTTTGTACAAAATGATTTTTTTATATTGATTGTTTCCCATGTTATATTTAAAAAAGTTGATATGAATATTAATAATAATAGTAATAGTAATAATAAGAATATATAAGTAAACCATGTATATTGATTATAAATTGCAAATTATAATGCAATTGGAATCCAATGAACGGTTAATTATAATAAAATTAATTATTAAACATGTAAAACATGCTTGTAATAATAATAAATGAATATTAATTCTTAATTATGATAAAATTAAATTAGTCAATTACTTAATATGTAAGTAAACAACCATATCAATCCGTTTTAAATGGTATAAGTTGTGAGTGATAATAAATCTTAGACCATTATAAAGTTTTATTATTATATTCACCAAAATGTGTAACTCAGGTCCATTAATTCATCCGTTTTCTTTAATGATTTAAAAAATAGTCTATTATATTTATTGTCATTATTTCATGAGTTTTTCTTAAATGATATAAATGTTTATAATAATGTTAATATCCATCTTTATTAAATTATTTATAAAAGTAAAATATTTTGTTTGCGTAACATTTTATTATGTGCTATTAACATTTAGGTACAATATATTAAGTAAAATAGAAATAGAAAAGGGGAAAACAGAATTCTAGGAGGGATAATTTATCTTTTCCTAGAGTGATTCTTTATTGTTTATGTCAAAATAGATACGTAGTGAAGGAATGACCAAATAAAAAAGAGTGGGAATTGAATTCACCAAATACAAGTTTCTTAATTAACTTTAAAAAAAAAGAATTGAATCATGAGTCTATATTAGAAATATATTTCTATTAAGATTATATTTTCATTCACATCCTAAAAAAGGAAATGGAATTTTTTGAAACATAGAATAAAGTTATGTATTGACTCACTTTCAAAAATATTCTGATTATTAAAAACTCAACGGGACCCACTCGAATTCATCAAAGAAAGAGTGGATCACTGTAGAGTTCTTATGCTTTCATTTTGAAAAAGAAATTCATCTCATTATTAGAGGGATGATCCCAATCCGGAATATGAACCTTAAAAGAAAATACCAGTTAAACCAATCACAATAATAGCGGTTATAGTACCTACTATCCAAAGAGGAATTCTTCCAGTAGTATTGGCCATTTATCCTACTTTCCTCCATATTTGATCAAGTAGTTATTCATACTAGAGACCTAAACAATCATATATATAATTATGAAATGATATCCTTCCGAATAGGATAAGAGAATTCCTAGTATATATATATATATATATATATATATATATATATATATATATATATATATATATATATATATATATATAATTCTCATTTCTTATATTAATTGATGAATTAATTGAAGAAATAAATTGAGAATAAAAAAGAAAGTACAAAAATGAGTAATAAACCCCAGTAGAGACTGATACGATTGAATTCAACATTTTGTTCATTTGTGTTTGATTGTGTCATAGTTCTGTAATTCAGATTAGGTTTATCGTTGGATGAACTGCATTGCTCATATTGATCCCAAAAAAGAAACGGTGGATACCGTTAGTGAACAGCCAACCATCGGACTCTAAAAAATTGATAGGTCCTATCTATGGTCATTGGAGCCTCCTAAAAAGATTAACTAAATTCATCGAGTTGTTCCAAAATCAAAATGGCCAATTATTAAAGGAATTCCTTGTCGGGTTTCTATAAAATACTCGTCTGGATGGAGGCTTCCAAATATATCGTAAGTTCAACCCAAGCTGACAAATAACCATACCGCAATGAATATGGAGGGTATAGTAATGCTATGGCTAACCTAATATCTAATATTGGTAATAATATCAGAAAAAGAACATTCTCATGTGCTTCCAGACATGTGGAGCTCCACATATTCTTATATAGTTAAAAATAAGTGACGATTAGTGACGAGATCAAGTACTACAAAATAGTTTTTTTTTTTTTTTCTGGTTTTTTGTTTCAAGGTACTGAATCAAAAATTCCTCAAAGTTTAAGACTATAGTAAGATTAGGGTTCTTTCCATTGATTATTAGCTTCAGACAAAATCTTGATTTCTATTATTAGTTCTATAAAGATTTCTTACTCGAGAGCTACGACAATTGCACATATCAAAGAAACTAAAATAATTATTGAAATTAGTTCAAATGGAAGAAAAAAATTTGTTGATAAATGAATTCCAATTTGCTGACTAGTACTTATCAAATCTTGCTCAATAATCTGATTTGGTCTTGTAGTCCAAATAACTTTGTACCATGATGTATATGAAATAATAGTTACTAGAATAGGACCCGCGTGATGCACCGGTGGTTTAGAAGACCGTGCGGGTAGTAAATAGAAGTTGTTGAAATAAAATAATACTTTATTTATGGTAGATATTATTTATTATAAAAACTCTATAATATAGATAATAAGATTATCATAACAAAAGAAAATAGTCTAATTTTAATTGAAAACTAATACATTTATAAATAATGGAAATGAAGGCGAAACATGAAATTAAATTTTAAAACATAAAAGGAATCTTCAAAATTGGAATCAATTTTTATGGTTTTTGTTATTGTTTTTCTTGGATGAGATTTTGTTGTTTCTTTGTTTTGCTTTAATAGATTTTCGACTCTTTAATTTGTGTATGAGAAGTGACTCGTCGTCACAGGATAATATATGAAGATCATTGTTGCTATTATTATTTTTAGAATTCCCTTTGATATATGTTTCATCATCTGATGATGTTATGATTAGCCTTCGCTCAGCACTAAGTTGTTGTTGTTGTTGTTGTTCCTCTTCTTCTTATTCTTCTTGGTGATCTTCTTTATTTTAAATCATTGTGGTGATATGGACTTCTATATGTGATAAGTATATTGTTGTATTCATAAAATTAGTAGTATATTTGTATGATTGTAGTACAAATTTAATTACATGTTAAAATGTATTTTCAGAATTGATTCTTGTAAAATAGCGGTTGGTACAAAAGTTCGTGATATTGTGTAAATTTGCAATCCTTCTTTTAAGTTTTTTATAGACAATTTTATTTCAAAAATAAGAGTACGATGACAGAGGTTATGTAGAATTGATGGTGTAAACATGTTAGGTTGTTGTTGCAAGAGCATTTGAGCTGTTGTATTTAGTAGCTTTTGGGTCTCTTGATCAAAAATGTCAAAGTCGCTTTAGCGGTTTCATCGGACATTTTCAGCATTATTTTGAACTTGTGATTACATGCTTTTTTTATATTATATTACTAATAATAATTTTGATAAAATGGTTTATGATTGCAAATGTCTAACCTTGTTTTGGATACTTAGAAGGTGTTTCACACAAAGTAAATTTCAATTTATGGGCTTTTTGTTAAACTTCTTCATACTGTTTGCACATTCAATATAATGCCATCCAAACGTATCATCAATTTCATTTATAGTTGATAAAACTATGAAGAAAACCTCTCATGTTTAGAAGTTTAGAAAAATTGGAAGTAAAATAACTTTAGAATTGTATTTTCAAAAGAGTTGTTTAAATAAAATTTATAGTGTACTTGTGTATCTGACTCTAGTGTCATTGCCATTATGACAATAAAAGTTGAGTTGATGAAGTATTCATCTGTGGAATAAAAATTTAGATTTATTTATGAAAATGGTAATATTTTGAGTGAATAAAATATCTATAACGTTTAAATATATAGTTACCTCTAAACATATTCACTGTTGTAGAGGTGATTGCAACAATGGCGCTTCTTTCTGGTTGACTTGTCATCAAATTTTCAAAGTTTTACACAATGTGACCTTAACAATTATGTTTAGAATATAAGATTAATTTTAATTTAGTATACTTAATTTATATATGAATATATGAATAGGAAAATATGTGTAGTTGAAATCTTACTCTTGTAGCCTCAATTCAAGTCTGGGAATTTTTGTAGGTTTTTCTTGTAAGTAAACATTTTCTTCATGTCCAAGGGCATGAAGCACTCCATTTATGTCTAAAAAGAAACATAAACGTAGTTGTATAATATAATTTATATTATTGTAGGGTAACTTGTGTATAACACTACCAGAGAGAACATTGTTGTCTCCAACTCTTTTTGAAATTATTTCTATGACAACAAATTCAAAATAATGGTGTGAAATTGTGGATTTTGAGTATTGAATACTTGTTAACAGTAGTCATTTGTAAAAACCATGATGTTTTTAAGTCTTTGACTCTTTTGTATGTTTCATTTTCCCGAACTATTTCTATACTTTTCATGGTATATAAGTTTTCTTCTTGTATCAATTAGTGGTATAAAATATTTGTTTATCATTGCATCTCTGAAGGAAAAAATATATAGCAATAAAATATTGAAATCAATTATTTTTTAAAGAAAAAATAATAATATTTAATATTTAGAATATAAAAGTATATTTTGTTAAGAACAAATACAATATTTGGGATAAAGAGTTAATACCTTCTCATCTAACAAAATCATTTTATGAATGTTAAGATCTAAGATTAAATTTTCAATTGCTGATTGTATGGTAATATGAATATATAGTGAATCTGATAGTTGTTATGGTGAGGTATTAAAAAAAATTAACAGATTGTTATTTATATAAAACAGTGTGTTTATGACTTTTCTTATGACAGTAACGTATTAAAAATTAAATGCAATTGTGATAATAATAAATGAATATTTTTATTATCATTATTTCATGGTGATGTGATGTCTTCTTCATTCATTCACTAATAAGTATAACAATGGATAGTTTGTTGTAAGCCGACATCAGGGTCGCCCATGTGCATGTGCTGCAGCACAGGGCCATAAATATTAGAGGGCCCAAATTTTTGAAAATTTCAATTTTTTTTAATAAATATCAATAAAAATGAATAAAATGTTATTAAAAAAACTCAATAATCGAAAAAAATATTACGATAAAAACTCAATACATAGAAAAATCAAGATTGATCAAAACTCAAAATAAATATAATTAAATTTATTTTTAATTTATATATAAATGTATTTTTAATATATTTTTTTTAATTATTATAATTATGTTTTAAAAAAATGGGCCCATTTTTGTAATTAAAACGGGGCCTCCGATATAATTGGGTCGACCCTGGCCGTCATCAAACATGAGTTGTATCATCAGAGAATACTGTGTTTTTTACTTTACTAGATCATCAGAGTGTATTGTTATTACACAATGTGATGTTTACAAAACAAAAGACACCCTTATTGCATTCTGAAACCTTTACTGTGTGTTATAGTACCAAATCTTGTGGCATATATTCTAAGTATTATTTCTTGACTTTCTTATTGAAATTCTGAATTTGTTATATACCTCTGGATTTTATGAACATTTGCAGCATCTAGAAAGTGTAAGATTCAGACTCAGTTCGACCAAGGGCTTTATATATATGTGACTATAGAAGCTGACTGAAGGTTTTGTTGACTAAGCCTTATATGTGTTTAAAATAGTTACATATTAATTTAATCAGTTATGTGCTCAACTTTAAAGGTGCTTGAGATAAAAGTTGCATATTTCTATAGTTAAAATATTAATATGCTTATTTTTTGGGTATGTTATATTAAAATTTCTCAATAAATTATTATTTTTATAAATAAAGCGATCTTATTCTTATTATTCTTTATGAACGGTTGATAATTAAATAGACCGAATAATGATTTTATCTTAGATAATGTAAAATAATTTTTTTTTTAAGTTCAGAATTTTAATTTGGTATTTATACATTTCTCTTTTATAATTCTATTTATCTGACTTAATGTCTCATTAGTTTTTTTTATACTTTTATTTATCTGACTTAATGTCACATTAGTTTTTTTAAACAATTTTAAAAACAAATTTAATATTTTCAGAAATAAAAGAAGACATTCGGAAAGCGGTAACGAACATTCTGATATCGTCATCAGTTAGTTTTCATCCATTTGAATTTGTTTTAAGTAACTAATAGAGGTTCAATGTCTAAATTTAGTGTATGGCGGAAGCGGATATACGTAATGTTTATTACACAAAAAAACTATCATCAAAAAGCAACCATAATGTCAGCATAGATCATGAAAAATAGAGCATTCTGTAAAATAGTAGCAACAAACAATGTAAACTGCATTTGCCAGCTCTAATACATCATTGTTCATCATAACTTGCATGTTATTCACGTAAAAGAAAAAACATAGTATTTAAATGAGAAGAAAAAAAATACATTAACATAAGAAACTAATCAAGAGAAGAAATAACAGTAAAAGAAAAGATGGAGATGGCAAATTATGCATGTTATAATGTATCATTTAGTCCTTCAAACAATATCTGGATGGCTGATGATATTATGATAAAACATGTTCCTCTTTTGTGTCTCCAAATTGCTTATGATATTTTGGTTTCTCGGCTTTTCTACTTCGTCCTTAAGCCCCTTCATGTGCCCCTCATTATTGCGCAGGTGTTGGTAAGTATTCATTCATCATATATTTCTTTCTTTCTTTTGCCAGTAAATTTGAATCATCAATACACATGATAGTTAGTCACATTGAATTTTCAACATAAAAACATATAAAAGTTTATACATTAAGACTGCCATAAAAACATATAAAAGTTCATACATTAAGACTTCCATAAAAACATATAAAAGTTCATACATTAAGACTGCGTTTCATAAATGAGAGATAAAAAAATATAATAATTCCTGAATTTTATATAATGCAGGCTGGTTTTACTCTGAGTCCAAGTCTCTTGGGAAATTTTGAATGGGTATTTTCCTTGTTTTATAGTCAATATGGAATCCTAGCCGTTGAAACCTTTGCAAACTTAGGAATAATGTACTATGTGTTCCTAAGTGGTTTAGAAATGAATTCAGACACCATCTTAAGATCAAGGAAGAAAGGTACAAGCATAGCAATTGCCGGCATTGTGACGCCAATGTTATTTGGTGTTGGATTTCTAGCTCTACAACAAAAACTTATAGATAAAAATGATGTTTTCGCACAAACACCAAAAGAAAATCAAGGCGAAGCATATTTATTCTGGTGTTTAGCACTTTCTGTAACAGGTTTCCCTGTCCTTGCAAGAATCTTAGCTAATCTTAAACTTTTATATACAAAGCTTGGAAAAGATGCATTGACAGCAGCTATGTTAACCGATGCATATGGTTGGGTTATGTTTACCTTGTTGATTCCTTATTCGACTAGAGGTGGAAAGCCTTATCTCTCAGTAATCTCTACTTTGATGTTCATAGTTTTTTGCTTTGCTGTGGTGAGACCTATCCTTACTCCAATCATTGAACACAGAACAAGTATGAACACGTGGCGAAAATCACACCTGTTGGACGTGTTGACGGGAGTGTGTATTTGTTCGTACATTACGGATTCTCTCGGTACACATCCTATTGTTGGAGCTTTTGTGTTTGGATTAATTTTGCCTCATGGAAAGTTTGCTGATGTGGTTTTGGAATTGTCGGCCGATTTTGTTTCTGAGATTCTGTGTCCTGTTTACTTTGCTGGATTTGGTTTTAGACTCAACTTGCCTTTCCTTTTGAAGCAAAAGAATGCGGGTTTAATGTTTTTGGTTATGCTTTTGTTATGCATACCTAAAGTTTTGAGCTCTGTGATTGTCACTTTCTTCTTCGGTATGCCTGCCCGAGATGGAGTTGCCATTGGATTGCTTCTCAACACCAAGGGTATCATGGCTGTCATACTACTGAATATTGCTTGGGACAAAAGGGTAATTTTAAACTACCATTTTTCTATTATTGCATGATTTAAATCAAACAGCCTTTTAACCAACTTACTTTTTTTTCTTTTTTCTTTACAGATTTTGGATCCATATACTTTCATGGTTATGATGCTTGCTATTATAGTAATGACTGTAATGGTTTCTCCCTTGATCAATGCAATATACAAACCAAAATTCCGATTCATGCAATCGCAATTAAGGACCGTGCAAAAACTGAGGTTCGATGTGGAGCTTCGAATCGTCGCTTGTGTCCACAATGCTAAACATGCCAATAACATGATCCATGTCATTGAAGCCACAAATGCTACTAGACTTTCACCTATACATGTATCAGTAGCTCACTTAGTTCAACTCACTAGACATGGCACAGCTATTCTTGTTTCACAAATGGATAATTCAAACAGCACGATTGGTGGCGCAGAAGCAACCAACTATGGATCACAATTAGAGTTTGAGAGCATAACTAATGCATTTGAAAAACTCGTAGAACAATACAATGCGATTAGGTTTGACATATCAAGTGTTGTCTCGTCCTACACAACTATCCATGAGGACATTTACAATGTTGCCGAAGAGAAACGCGCCAGCCTAATTCTCCTTCCCTTTCACAAAGACTACTCAACAATAGAAGATGCTCCAGAAATAATCCACAATGAACATTGTGAGATAAACAAAAATGTTCTACAAAAAGCACCTTGTTCGGTAGGGATCTTTGTGGATCGCGGTTTAGGATCGTTGTTAGAAATAAAATTACGCATTATAATGATTTTCATCGGTGGACCTGACGACCGTGAAGCCTTGTCTATTGCATGGAGAATGGCGGGGCATCCAGGAACACAATTACATGTTGTGAGGATCAATCTGTTAGGTAAGGCTGCAGAAGAAACAAAACTAAAAATGGAAAAAAGCAAGTCTCGTCATGGAATGTTGTCGACGGTTATAGACAATGTGATGCAAAAAGAGTTGGATGAAGAGTGTATAATTTCCTTTAGGCACAAAGCAGTGAACAATAACGATTCAATTCTTTACTCAGAGAAGGAAGTCCATTCGAATACGGGCGAAGAGATTCCAACGCTTCTTAACGATATTGATAAACCTGGATATGATTTGTACATTGTTGGACAAGGAAGCGGTAAGAACTCGGTGATTTTTTCGAGGTTGTTGGAATGGTGCGACCATCCTGAACTTGGTGTTATAGGTGACATATTGGCTTCAACTAGCTTTGGTACGCAATCTTCTGTGCTTATTGTGCAACAATATTTGGTTGGAAGAAAACGCGTTATGAGAAAATGTCATGAAGTGAAAACTGGTACTGAAAATTTGTAAAAGATCGATCGACGATACAAAGTTTTGGATTAATTAATATTTTGTATAGTTAGAATGATTTGTTTTCATTTTTTTATAAATTAAGTGGTTATAGTTCATCAGGTAAAGCCATTTATTTGTTATACCATATTTCAATTTTTTTTAATAGTTAAATCATGTTATGGTCTCCTAGTACCTGCATTACATGTTTTAATTTTTTAAATGATAATTCATTTAATATAATATATTAAAATAGAATAGTATGGTTTTGAGCCGTACATTTAGAGCTGTTAAAATGACTAGCTCATAAGGATCACTCTGTCTGGCTCGAAAAATCATAGAGTTAAAGCTTTAAAATTAGAGCTTGTATTTTTTTGAAGCATTTAATTCGACACTCCCTCACTTAGACCTGACACCCTCCATCACGTATGAAAAGACGACATTGCCCTTGTAAAATCATTTTCAAAATTTTCACAATTTATAGTGCAAGAGTGTGAATTATATATTTTACTTAAATTAGATATTTAATATATTTTATTAAAATTATATATATATATATATATATATATATATATATATATATATATATATATATATATAAATTTTATTAATATGTAATTTTAAATTTAGAGTAATAACAAAAAAATTAAATATTTATTATTTTCATTATTGAATTTAATTTGTGAACAACTTTAAATATATTAGTGGTTCTCCAAAAAAGAAAAAAAATTAATTGTAGTTTATTGTAAATATTTTATCAAGATTCAGTTTATTTATTAGTATCATAAATAAACATTTTTTTTGATAGACTAGATTAATTTTTTATGATTCAAATGAATTTTATTTTAATACTTTAATTAATGGCCTTCATATAGTATAATATATGCTACATGGTGATGCATTATTTTTAATAAATATTGATTATAGTCATCTAATATCTACGTTTATTATTTGTAATTTACCAACAATATGAAGAATATTATTTTGATTATAAAAAGAATAAATATAATTATTTGTAAATATGAATAAAATTTTGTACAAAATGATCTTTTTTATATTGATTATTTCCTATGTTATATTTAAAAAAAATTGATATGAATATTTATAAAATAATAATATTAATAATAATAATAATATAAGTAAACCATGTATATTGATTATAAATTGCAAATTATAATGTAATTGGAATCCAATGAACCGTTAATTATCATAAAAATAATTATTAAACGTGTAAAATATGGTTGTCATAATATTAAATGAATATTAACTCTTAATTATGATAAAATTAAATTAGTCAATTACTTAATATATGTAAGTAAACAACCATATCAATCCGTTTTAAACGGTATGAGTTGTGAGTGATAATAAATCTTAAACCATTATAAAATTTTATTATTATATTCACCAAAATGTGTAACTCAGGTCCATCAATTCATCAATTTTCTTTCATGATTTAAAAAATAGTCTCTTATATTTATTGTCCTTATTTCATGAGTTTTTTTTAAATGATATAAATGTTTATAATAATGTTAATATCCATCTTTATTAAATTATTTACAAAAATAAAATATTTTGTTTGTGTAACATTTTATTATGTGCTATTAATATTTAAAATAAAATTTTATATGTATTAATTTTGTTAATATTTAGAAATAAAGTAATATATTTATTATTCATATGCATCATTCAGTTAAGAATAATAACGTGAATTATATTTTTTTTAGTTATTTATGATATTCATTATTTAATTTTTAAAATGACATTATATTCATTATTTATACTTTTTTGATAAATAATAATATTAATGGTTAAATGAAAATGTAGAGAAATTGTTTTATTATAATTTGATTAAATTTTTTATTAAATTTTTATTGTTAATAAATATTTCAATTTAGTTCACATATGAATGTTATAATTTTATATTGTCATTAGGAAATAAATAGTTGTAAATTTGATGTGAATAAAAATTAAAAATTAAATTAAATTACAGATGATTAGTCAAAAGTAAAATGTAATAGACGTCAATTAGTTTTTCAATTTTTAGTTGTAATGGTAATAATAAAAAATTTAAATATTTTTTATATTCATTACTGCATTTAATTGGGAACAACTTTACATATAATTTTTTATAAATATTCTATCAGCATTCAGTTTTTTTAATGATGACATTAAATTTTATGACATTAATGTTTTGAATAACTTTTTACAGTGATTTATGACGTTTTGTCTTTAAAATAGTTTCCCTTCTTCTATTATTAGTGTCAAATAAAATTTATTTTTTTAAAAGACTAAAATTAACTTTTTTTATTATAGATTAAAATTTAAATTTTGTTGATTTAAATTAAATTGTGATAGATCAATTTAATAACTATTAATTATGAATAATTTCGAGACTAATATTTGTTTTTATTGAATATTTATCTTAGTAACTTTTTTATACCGTGTAATTCTATTAATGTTAGAGACAGTGATTAATATATATAATACATTGTACATATTTCCTATGCCTCTAATTGTAAAGGTGTAAAATTTAATTCTCATAATAATATAAAATGTTCAGTTTTTGTTGAATATAATATAATATATATGTTTACTATTTATAATTTAGTTCTTATAATAATATAAAATTTTATATCTATGTTTATTATTTCTAATTTAAATAAAATTAATTATATTATTAAAAATAATAAATATAATTAACTATTAACATGAATAAAATAATATATAAAAATGACCGCTTTTATTTATTTTCATATTGATTGTATCCTATGTTATATTAAAAAAATTATATGAATATTCATAATAATATTAATATATAAGTAAATGTTGTACTTTGGTAATTTTTTGTTATGCTCCTTTGTAATGCTATTAATATTTGAGATAAAAATCTTATATGTATATTTTTTTAAAATTGAGTAAAGTAAAAATAGTATATTTATTATTTGTACAAAAATAATATTGACCAAAAAATGTATAAAACTATATTTTCCTATAATATTTATAATACAAATTAAATAAATTATGATTCATCATACCAACTAAAAACAATGAGTCAATGACTTTAAAAATACTTAAAAGCGAGTTCTTATTTTAGTTAATAAATTATGATTCAATATTCATTATAATGTGGTATTGGAGAATTAGGGAAAGTGAAAAAGGGGTTTGGGTAGAAAAAGAGTCAAAGAATGGGTGTTGAAAGATAATGGTGTTTTGATTAGTGGTTTAGTAAAAGGTATTCACATAAGCTAATAGGATGATGTGGACTATTTTTTAGGAAGTCAGTGTTAAGTGTTGCAAAATTATTTGAAGCATTAAATTTAATATATATAAATAGATAGAGAAAGAGTCAAAGAATGGGTGTTGGAAGATAATGGTGTTTTGATTAGTGGTTTAGTAGAAGGTATACACATAAGCTAATAGGATGATGTGGACTATTTTTTAGGAATTCAGTGTTAACTGTCGCAAAATTATTTGAAGCATTAGATTTAATATATATAAATAGATTAGTGAAACTAAAATACTTATACAAACGATCAAAGTCATTCCATCCCCTACGGTCCAAAGATTTAAATCTTGTTAATATTCAGAACTATTCATGAACATCACAGCAAATATGATTAAAATGTTAGTAGCTCCCACGTAAATAAGTAGCTATGGCACAGCTACAACATGCGAGTTTGCTAAAATATATAAACCAGAACCAGTCCCAACAAAAAGCAGAAAAAATGGGGTTGGTATGTAATACTACTCCTAAACTTTCTAATATAAGACCTGATCCCACAAAGACTATAAGGAAATCATGCAGCGGTTTAGACAGATCCATTATATGTAATAAAAAAAGACAAAGAAATAGAAATATCATGACCTTATTGATATGACCAAGATTTTTTTTTATATACTTCAATTTTTTTTTTGCATTGAAAAACCTAAGTAGTTTAAATTGTTGTCCAATAATACTTGGTTAGCTCGTAGAATCTGTACTATCAATTTCAGTGATCTCTTTTAGTGATCTAGCTTGCTAGAAGGATCAATTTCAATGTGATAGATATAGCAAGGTGTATAGGAGGACACATAGGAAGAGAGAGTTGGGGAATAATTCCACTCCCACTCAAAATTAATTATGTTAGCAGCACATGGGAGAGGTGGCAGAAGAGAGAGAATCAGGGAATGTTCCCTTGTCAGTATGCATGATTTAAGTCTCAATTCCCTAGGAGAGATAAGGATGGGAGGAAGAAGTACAAGGTGATGAAAAATTAAAGGCTATAGTGCAGGTCCTGCTAGCAGATCCTAGTAGCCAAACTGGTTTTCAGCTCAAAGGTGGTAGGTTGTATCATGAAGGCAGAATAGTGGTTCCAAAGCAATCACCCAGATTTGCTTGGATCTTACATGAGTTCCATGATACTGTTGTGGAAGGGAACTCAGGATACCTAAGGACTTACAAAAAAAATTCTAGTGTGGTGTATTGGGAGGGTATGAGAAAGAGGATATAAGAGTATGTGCAGGCTTGTGAAGTGTGTCAAAGGAATAAGTATCAAACCTTGAGCCATGGAGGATTGCTACAACATTTGCGTATACCAACACAGACATGGAGTAACATTTCTATGGACTTCATGTGTGAGGGTTGCCTAAGGTGTATGGAGTGGATATTGTGATGATAGTGGTGGATAGATTGACAAAATATGCTCATTTCCTTCATATGAGCCATCCTTATACTGCTAAGAACATTACTGACTTATTCATAAAATAAGTGGTCAGGCTACATGGTTTCCCTATCTCCATAGTCTCTGATAGAGATAAGGTTTTTTTAAAGTAATTTCTGGTCTTAATTGTTTAAACAGGCAGGTAATGGATTGAAGTACAATAGTGCTTACCGTCCTCAGTCAGATGGGAAAATTGAGGTGGCAATAGGTGTTTAGAGACTTATTTGAGATGTGCGACTGAGCTTAAACCAAAATAGTGGCCAAAATGGTTGGCTTGGGCAGTTTAGTACAATACCAATTACCATGCATCCTTGAATGCCACTCCTTTTGAAGTCTTATATGGAAGAACCCCACCAATGTTAGTAAGAGGGGATACTCCATTTTCGGTAGTAGATGAAGTCAACAAGTTGACTGCTGAGAGGAATGTTATGCTCAGAGAGTTGCAGGAGTAGTTGCTGAAGGCACAAGATTTGATTATAAAAAGAATAAATATAATTATTTATAAATATGAATAAAATTTTGTACAAAATGATTTTTTTATATTGATTGTTTCCCATGTTATATTTAAAAAAGTTGATATGAATATTAATAATAATAGTAATAGTAATAATAAGAATATATAAGTAAACCATGTATATTGATTATAAATTGCAAATTATAATGCAATTGGAATCCAATGAACGGTTAATTATAATAAAATTAATTATTAAACATGTAAAACATGCTTGTAATAATAATAAATGAATATTAATTCTTAATTATGATAAAATTAAATTAGTCAATTACTTAATATGTAAGTAAACAACCATATCAATCCGTTTTAAATGGTATAAGTTGTGAGTGATAATAAATCTTAGACCATTATAAAGTTTTATTATTATATTCACCAAAATGTGTAACTCAGGTCCATTAATTCATCCGTTTTCTTTAATGATTTAAAAAATAGTCTATTATATTTATTGTCATTATTTCATGAGTTTTTCTTAAATGATATAAATGTTTATAATAATGTTAATATCCATCTTTATTAAATTATTTATAAAAGTAAAATATTTTGTTTGCGTAACATTTTATTATGTGCTATTAACATTTAGGTACAATATATTAAGTAAAATAGAAATAGAAAAGGGGAAAACAGAATTCTAGGAGGGATAATTTATCTTTTCCTAGAGTGATTCTTTATTGTTTATGTCAAAATAGATACGTAGTGAAGGAATGACCAAATAAAAAAGAGTGGGAATTGAATTCACCAAATACAAGTTTCTTAATTAACTTTAAAAAAAAAGAATTGAATCATGAGTCTATATTAGAAATATATTTCTATTAAGATTATATTTTCATTCACATCCTAAAAAAGGAAATGGAATTTTTTGAAACATAGAATAAAGTTATGTATTGACTCACTTTCAAAAATATTCTGATTATTAAAAACTCAACGGGACCCACTCGAATTCATCAAAGAAAGAGTGGATCACTGTAGAGTTCTTATGCTTTCATTTTGAAAAAGAAATTCATCTCATTATTAGAGGGATGATCCCAATCCGGAATATGAACCTTAAAAGAAAATACCAGTTAAACCAATCACAATAATAGCGGTTATAGTACCTACTATCCAAAGAGGAATTCTTCCAGTAGTATTGGCCATTTATCCTACTTTCCTCCATATTTGATCAAGTAGTTATTCATACTAGAGACCTAAACAATCATATATATAATTATGAAATGATATCCTTCCGAATAGGATAAGAGAATTCCTAGTATATATATATATATATATATATATATATATATATCAATATTAATTGATGAATTAATTGAAGAAATAAATTGAGAATAAAAAGAAAGTACAAAAATGAGTAATAAACCCAGTAGAGACTGATACGATTGAATTCAACATTTTGTTCATTTGTGTTTGATTGTGTCATAGTTCTGTAATTCAGATTAGGTTTATCGTTGGATGAATATGGAGGGTATAGTAATGCTATGGCTAACCTAATATCTAATATTGGTAATAATATCAGAAAAAGAACATTCTCATGTGCTTCCAGACATGTGGAGCTCCACATATTCTTATATAATTAAAAATAAGTGACGATTAGTGACGAGATCAAGTACTACAAAATAATTTTTCTTTTTTTTTTCTGGTTTTTTGTTTCAAGGTACTGAATCAAAAATTCCTCAAAGTTTAAGACTATAGTAAGATTAGGGTTCTTTCCATTGATTATTAGCTTCAGACAAAATCTTGATTTCTATTATTAGTTCTATAAAGATTTCTTACTCGAGAGCTACGACAATTGCACATATCAAAGAAACTAAAATAATTATTGAAATTAGTTCAAATGGAAGAAAAAAATTTGTTGATAAATGAATTCCAATTTGCTGACTAGTACTTATCAAATCTTGCTCAATAATCTGATTTGGTCTTGTAGTCCAAATAACTTTGTACCATGATGTATATGAAATAATAGTTACTAGAATAGGACCCGCGTGATGCACCGGTGGTTTAGAAGACCGTGCGGGTAGTAAATAGAAGTTGTTGAAATAAAATAATACTTTATTTATGGTAGATATTATTTATTATAAAAACTCTATAATATAGATAATAAGATTATCATAACAAAAGAAAATAGTCTAATTTTAATTGAAAACTAATACATTTATAAATAATGGAAATGAAGGCGAAACATGAAATTAAATTTTAAAACATAAAAGGAATCTTCAAAATTGGAATCAATTTTTATGGTTTTTGTTATTTTTTTCTTGGATGAGATTTTGTTGTTTCTTTGTTTTGCTTTAATAGATTTTCGACTCTTTAATTTGTGTATGAGAAGTGACTCGTCGTCACAGGATAATATATGAAGATCATTGTTGCTATTATTATTTTTAGAATTCCCTTTGATATATGTTTCATCATCTGATGATGTTATGATTAGCCTTCGCTCAGCACTAAGTTGTTGTTGTTGTTGTTCCTCTTCTTCTTATTCTTCTTGGTGATCTTCTTTATTTTAAATCATTGTGGTGATATGGACTTCTATATGTGATAAGTATATTGTTGTTATTCATAAAATTAGTAGTATATTTGTATGATTGTAGTACAAATTTAATTACATGTTAAAATGTATTTTCAGAATTGATTCTTGTAAAATAGCGGTTGGTACAAAAGTTCGTGATATTGTGTAAATTTGCAATCCTTCTTTTAAGTTTTTTATAGACAATTTTATTTCAAAAATAAGAGTACAATGACAGAGGTTATGTAGAATTGATGGTGTAAACATGTTAGGTTGTTGTTGCAAGAGCATTTGAGCTGTTGTATTTAGTAGCTTTTGGGTCTCTTGATCAAAAATGTCAAAGTCGCTTTAGCGGTTTCATCGGACATTTTCAGCATTATTTTGAACTTGTGATTACATGCTTTTTTATATTATATTACTAATAATAATTTTGATAAAATGGTTTATGATTGCAAATGTCTAACCTTGTTTTGGATACTTAGAAGGTGTTTCACACAAAGTAAATTTCAATTTATGGGCTTTTTGTTAAACTTCTTCATACTGTTTGCACATTCAATATAATGCCATCCAAACGTATCATCAATTTCATTTATAGTTGATAAAACTATGAAGAAAACCTCTCATGTTTAGAAGTTTAGAAAAATTGGAAGTAAAATAACTTTAGAATTGTATTTTCAAAAGAGTTGTTTAAATAAAATTTATAGTGTACTTGTGTATCTGACTCTAGTGTCATTGCCATTATGACAATAAAAGTTGAGTTGATGAAGTATTCATCTGTGGAATAAAAATTTAGATTTATTTATGAAAATGGTAATATTTTGAGTGAATAAAATATCTATAACGTTTAAATATATAGTTACCTCTAAACATATTCACTGTTGTAGAGGTGATTGCAACAATGGCGCTTCTTTCTGGTTGACTTGTCATCAAATTTTCAAAGTTTTACACAATGTGACCTTAACAATTATGTTTAGAATATAAGATTAATTTTAATTTAGTATACTTAATTTATATATGAATATATGAATAGGAAAATATGTGTAGTTGAAATCTTACTCTTGTAGCCTCAATTTAAGTCTGGGAATTTTGTAGGTTTTCTTGTAAGTAAACATTTTCTTCATGTCCAAGGGCATGAAGCACTCCATTTATGTCTAAAAAGAAACATAAACGTAGTTGTATAATATAATTTATATTATTGTAGGGTAACTTGTGTATAACACTACCAGAGAGAACATTGTTGTCTCCAACTCTTTTTGAAATTATTTCTATGACAACAAATTCAAAATAATGGTGTGAAATTGTGGATTTTGAGTATTGAATACTTGTTAACAGTAGTCATTTGTAAAAACCATGATGTTTTTAAGTCTTTGACTCTTTTGTATGTTTCATTTTCCCGAACTATTTCTATACTTTTCATGGTATATAAGTTTTCTTCTTGTATCAATTAGTGGTATAAAATATTTGTTTATCATTGCATCTCTGAAGGAAAAAATATATAGCAATAAAATATTGAAATCAATTATTTTTTAAAGAAAAAATAATAATATTTAATATTTAGAATATAAAAGTATATTTTGTTAAGAACAAATACAATATTTGGGATAAAGAGTTAATACCTTCTCATCTAACAAAATCATTTTATGAATGTTAAGATCTAAGAAATTTTCAATTGCTGATTGTATGGTAATATGAATATATAGTGAATCTGATAGTTGTTATGGTGAGGTATTAAAAAAAATTAACAGATTGTTATTTATATAAACAGTGTGTTTATGACTTTTCTTATGACAGTAACGTATTAAAAATTAAATGCAATTGTGATAATAATAAATGAATATTTTTATTATCATTATTTCATGGTGATGTGTGATCTTCTTCATTCATTCACTAATAAGTATAACAATGGATAGTTTGTTGTAAGCCGACATCAGGGTCGCCCATGTGCATGTGCTGCAGCACAGGGCCATAAATATTAGAGGGCCCAAATTTTTGAAAATTTCAATTTTTTTTAATAAATATCAATAAAAATGAATAAAATGTTATTAAAAAAACTCAATAATCGAAAAAAATATTACGATAAAAACTCAATACATAGAAAAATCAAGATTGATCAAAACTCAAAATAAATATAATAAATTTATTTTTAATTTATATATAAATGTATTTTAATATATTTTTTTAATTATTATAATTATGTTTTAAAAAAATGGGCCCATTTTTGTAATTAAAACGGGGCCTCCGATATAATTGGGTCGACCCTGGCCGTCATCAAACATGAGTTGTATCATCAGAGAATACTGTGTTTTTTACTTTACTAGATCATCAGAGTGTATTGTTATTACACAATGTGATGTTTACAAAACAAAAGACACCCTTATTGCATTCTGAAACCTTTACTGTGTGTTATAGTACCAAATCTTGTGGCATATATTCTAAGTATTATTTCTTGACTTTCTTATTGAAATTCTGAATTTGTTATATACCTTGGATTTTATGAACATTTGCAGCATCTAGAAAGTGTAAGATTCAGACTCAGTTCGACCAAGGGCTTTATATATATGTGACTATAGAAGCTGACTGAAGGTTTTGTTGACTAAGCCTTATATGTGTTTAAAATAGTTACATATTAATTTAATCAGTTATGTGCTCAACTTTAAAGGTGCTTGAGATAAAAGTTGCATATTTCTATAGTTAAAATATTAATATGCTTATTTTTTGGGTATGTTATATTAAAATTTCTCAATAAATTATTATTTTTATAAATAAAGCGATCTTATTCTTATTATTCTTTATGAACGGTTGATAATTAAATAGACCGAATAATGATTTTATCTTAGATAATGTAAAATAATTTTTTTTTTAAGTTCAGAATTTTAATTTGGTATTTATACATTTCTCTTTTATAATTCTATTTATCTGACTTAATGTCTCATTAGTTTTTTTTATACTTTTATTTATCTGACTTAATGTCACATTAGTTTTTTTAAACAATTTTAAAAACAAATTTAATATTTTCAGAAATAAAAGAAGACATTCGGAAAGCGGTAACGAACATTCTGATATCGTCATCAGTTAGTTTTCATCCATTTGAATTTGTTTTAAGTAACTAATAGAGGTTCAATGTCTAAATTTAGTGTATGGCGGAAGCGGATATACGTAATGTTTATTACACAAAAAAACTATCATCAAAAAGCAACCATAATGTCAGCATAGATCATGAAAAATAGAGCATTCTGTAAAATAGTAGCAACAAACAATGTAAACTGCATTTGCCAGCTCTAATACATCATTGTTCATCATAACTTGCATGTTATTCACGTAAAAGAAAAACATAGTATTTAAATGAGAAGAAAAAAAATACATTAACATAAGAAACTAATCAAGAGAAGAAATAACAGTAAAAGAAAAGATGGAGATGGCAAATTATGCATGTTATAATGTATCATTTAGTCCTTCAAACAATATCTGGATGGATGATATTATGATAAAACATGTTCCTCTTTTGTGTCTCCAAATTGCTTATGATATTTGGTTTCTCGGCTTTTCTACTTCGTCCTTAAGCCCCTTCATGTGCCCCTCATTATTGCGCAGGTGTTGGTAAGTATTCATTCATCATATATTTCTTTCTTTCTTTTGCCAGTAAATTTGAATCATCAATACACATGATAGTTAGTCACATTGAATTTTCAACATAAAAACATATAAAAGTTTATACATTAAGACTGCCATAAAAACATATAAAAGTTCATACATTAAGACTTCCATAAAAACATATAAAAGTTCATACATTAAGACTGCGTTTCATAAATGAGAGATAAAAAAATATAATAATTCCTGAATTTTATATAATGCAGGCTGGTTTTACTCTGAGTCCAAGTCTCTTGGGAAATTTTGAATGGGTATTTTCCTTGTTTTATAGTCAATATGGAATCCTAGCCGTTGAAACCTTTGCAAACTTAGGAATAATGTACTATGTGTTCCTAAGTGGTTTAGAAATGAATTCAGACACCATCTTAAGATCAAGGAAGAAAGGTACAAGCATAGCAATTGCCGGCATTGTGACGCCAATGTTATTTGGTGTTGGATTTCTAGCTCTACAACAAAAACTTATAGATAAAAATGATGTTTTCGCACAAACACCAAAAGAAAATCAAGGCGAAGCATATTTATTCTGGTGTTTAGCACTTTCTGTAACAGGTTTCCCTGTCCTTGCAAGAATCTTAGCTAATCTTAAACTTTTATATACAAAGCTTGGAAAAGATGCATTGACAGCAGCTATGTTAACCGATGCATATGGTTGGGTTATGTTTACCTTGTTGATTCCTTATTCGACTAGAGGTGGAAAGCCTTATCTCTCAGTAATCTCTACTTTGATGTTCATAGTTTTTTGCTTTGCTGTGGTGAGACCTATCCTTACTCCAATCATTGAACACAAAACAAGTATGAACACGTGGCGAAAATCACACCTGTTGGACGTGTTGACGGGAGTGTGTATTTGTTCGTACATTACGGATTCTCTCGGTACACATCCTATTGTTGGAGCTTTTGTGTTTGGATTAATTTTGCCTCATGGAAAGTTTGCTGATGTGGTTTTGGAATTGTCGGCCGATTTTGTTTCTGAGATTCTGTGTCCTGTTTACTTTGCTGGATTTGGTTTTAGACTCAACTTGCCTTTCCTTTTGAAGCAAAAGAATGCGGGTTTAATGTTTTTGGTTATGCTTTTGTTATGCATACCTAAAGTTTTGAGCTCTGTGATTGTCACTTTCTTCTTCGGTATGCCTGCCCGAGATGGAGTTGCCATTGGATTGCTTCTCAACACCAAGGGTATCATGGCTGTCATACTACTGAATATTGCTTGGGACAAAAGGGTAATTTTAAACTACCATTTTCTATTATTGCATGATTTAAATCAAACAGCCTTTTAACCAACTTACTTTTTTTCTTTTTTCTTTACAGATTTTGGATCCATATACTTTCATGGTTATGATGCTTGCTATTATAGTAATGACTGTAATGGTTTCTCCCTTGATCAATGCAATATACAAACCAAAATTCCGATTCATGCAATCGCAATTAAGGACCGTGCAAAAACTGAGGTTCGATGTGGAGCTTCGAATCGTCGCTTGTGTCCACAATGCTAAACATGCCAATAACATGATCCATGTCATTGAAGCCACAAATGCTACTAGACTTTCACCTATACATGTATCAGTAGCTCACTTAGTTCAACTCACTAGACATGGCACAGCTATTCTTGTTTCACAAATGGATAATTCAAACAGCACGATTGGTGGCGCAGAAGCAACCAACTATGGATCACAATTAGAGTTTGAGAGCATAACTAATGCATTTGAAAAACTCGTAGAACAATACAATGCGATTAGGTTTGACATATCAAGTGTTGTCTCGTCCTACACAACTATCCATGAGGACATTTACAATGTTGCCGAAGAGAAACGCGCCAGCCTAATTCTCCTTCCCTTTCACAAAGACTACTCAACAATAGAAGATGCTCCAGAAATAATCCACAATGAACATTGTGAGATAAACAAAAATGTTCTACAAAAAGCACCTTGTTCGGTAGGGATCTTTGTGGATCGCGGTTTAGGATCGTTGTTAGAAATAAAATTACGCATTATAATGATTTTCATCGGTGGACCTGACGACCGTGAAGCCTTGTCTATTGCATGGAGAATGGCGGGGCATCCAGGAACACAATTACATGTTGTGAGGATCAATCTGTTAGGTAAGGCTGCAGAAGAAACAAAACTAAAAATGGAAAAAAGCAAGTCTCGTCATGGAATGTTGTCGACGGTTATAGACAATGTGATGCAAAAAGAGTTGGATGAAGAGTGTATAATTTCCTTTAGGCACAAAGCAGTGAACAATAACGATTCAATTCTTTACTCAGAGAAGGAAGTCCATTCGAATACGGGCGAAGAGATTCCAACGCTTCTTAACGATATTGATAAACCTGGATATGATTTGTACATTGTTGGACAAGGAAGCGGTAAGAACTCGGTGATTTTTTCGAGGTTGTTGGAATGGTGCGACCATCCTGAACTTGGTGTTATAGGTGACATATTGGCTTCAACTAGCTTTGGTACGCAATCTTCTGTGCTTATTGTGCAACAATATTTGGTTGGAAGAAAACGCGTTATGAGAAAATGTCATGAAGTGAAAACTGGTACTGAAAATTTGTAAAAGATCGATCGACGATACAAAGTTTTGGATTAATTAATATTTTGTATAGTTAGAATGATTTGTTTTCATTTTTTATAAATTAAGTGGTTATAGTTCATCAGGTAAAGCCATTTATTTGTTATACCATATTTCAATTTTTTTTAATAGTTAAATCATGTTATGGTCTCCTAGTACCTGCATTACATGTTTTAATTTTTTAAATGATAATTCATTTAATATAATATATTAAAATAGAATAGTATGGTTTTGAGCCGTACATTTAGAGCTGTTAAAATGACTAGCTCATAAGGATCACTCTGTCTGGCTCGAAAAATCATAGAGTTAAAGCTTTAAAATTAGAGCTTGTATTTTTTTGAAGCATTTAATTCGACACTCCCTCACTTAGACCTGACACCCTCCATCACGTATGAAAAGACGACATTGCCCTTGTAAAATCATTTTCAAAATTTTCACAATTTATAGTGCAAGAGTGTGAATATATTTTACTTAAATTAGATATTTAATATATTATAAAATTATATATATTATATATATATATATATATATATATATATATATATATATATATATATATATATATATATATAATATATATATATAAATTTTTATAATATGTAATTTTAAATTTAGAGTAATAACAAAAAAATTAAATATTTATTATTTTCATTATTGAATTTAATTTGTGAACAACTTTAAATATATTAGTGGTTCTCCAAAAAAGAAAAAAAATTAATTGTAGTTTATTGTAAATATTTTATCAAGATTCAGTTTATTTATTAGTATCATAAATAAACATTTTTTTGATAGACTAGATTAATTTTTTATGATTCAAATGAATTTTATTTTAATACTTTAATTAATGGCCTTCATATAGTATAATATATGCTACATGGTGATGCATTATTTTTAATAAATATTGATTATAGTCATCTAATATCTACGTTTATTATTTGTAATTTACCAACAATATGAAGAATATTATTTTGATTATAAAAAGAATAAATATAATTATTTGTAAATATGAATAAAATTTTGTACAAAATGATCTTTTTTATATTGATTATTTCCTATGTTATATTTAAAAAAAATTGATATGAATATTTATAAAATAATAATATTAAATAATAATAATATAAGTAAACCATGTATATTGATTATAAATTGCAAATTATAATGTAATTGGAATCCAATGAACCGTTAATTATCATAAAAATAATTATTAAACGTGTAAAATATGGTTGTCATAATATTAATGAATATTAACTCTTAATTATGATAAAATTAAATTAGTCAATTACTTAATATATGTAAGTAAACAACCATATCAATCCGTTTTAAACGGTATGAGTTGTGAGTGATAATAAATCTTAAACCATTATAAAATTTTATTATTATATTCACCAAAATGTGTAACTCAGGTCCATCAATTCATCAATTTTCTTTCATGATTTAAAAAATAGTCTCTTATATTTATTGTCCTTATTTCATGAGTTTTTTTTAAATGATATAAATGTTTATAATAATGTTAATATCCATCTTTATTAAATTATTTACAAAAATAAAATATTTTGTTTGTGTAACATTTATTATGTGCTATTAATATTTAAAATAAAATTTTATATGTATTAATTTTGTTAATATTTAGAAATAAAGTAATATATTTATATTCATATGCATCATTCAGTAAGAATAATAACGTGAATTATATTTTTTTAGTTATTTATGATATTCATTATTTAATTTTTAAAATGACATTATATTCATTATTTATACTTTTTTGATAAATAATAATATAATGGTTAAATGAAAATGTAGAGAAATTGTTTATTATAATTTGATTAAATTTTTATTAAATTTTTATTGTTAATAAATATTTCAATTTAGTTCACATATGAATGTTATAATTTTATATTGTCATTAGGAAATAAATAGTTGTAAATTTGATGTGAATAAAAATTAAAAATTAAATTAAATTACAGATGATTAGTCAAAAGTAAAATGTAATAGACGTCAATTAGTTTTTCATTTTTAGTTGTAATGGTAATAATAAAAAAATTTAAATATTTTTTATATTCATTACTGCATTTAATTGGGAACAACTTTACATATAATTTTTATAATATTCTATCAGCATTCAGTTTTTTAATGATGACATTAAATTTTATGACATTAATGTTTTGAATAACTTTTTACAGTGATTTATGACGTTTTGTCTTAAAATAGTTTCCCTTCTTCTATTATAGTGTCAAATAAAATTTATTTTTTTAAAAGACTAAAATTAACTTTTTTTATTATAGATTAAAATTTAAATTTTGTTGATTTAAATTAAATTGTGATAGATCAATTTAATAACTATTAATTTATGAATAATTTCGAGACTAATATTTGTTTTATTGAATATTTATCTTAGTAACTTTTTTTATACCGTGTAATCTATTAATGTTAGAGACAGTGATTAATATATATAATACATTGTACATATTTCCTATGCCTCTAATTGTAAAGGTGTAAAATTAATTCTCATATAATATAAATGTTCAGTTTTTGTTGAATATAATATAATATATATGTTTACTATTTATAATTTAGTTCTTATAATAATATAAAATTTTATATCTATGTTATTATTTCTAATTTAAATAAAATTAATTATATTATTAAAAATAATAAATATAATTAACTATTAACATGAATAAATAATATATAAAAAGGACCGCTTTTTATTTTCATATTGATTGTATCCTATGTTATATTAAAAAAATTATATGAATATTCATATAATATTATATATAAGTAAATGTTGTACTTTGGTAATTTTTGTTATGCTCCTTTGTAATGCTATTAATATTTGAGATAAAAATCTTATATGTATATTTTTTTAAAATTGAGTAAAGTAAAAATAGTATATTTATTATTTGTACAAAAATAATATTGACCAAAAAATGTATAAA
>NW_026113091.1:0-42791 GCF_024323335.1 Lathyrus oleraceus | reverse complement strand
CATCACATACACATCCATCACACATACACATCACACACACACACATCACATACACATCACACATCACATACACATCAAACACACACACACATCACACACATACACAGACACATCACACACGTCACACACACATCACACACATCACATACACACACACACACACATCCACACACATATCACACAAAACACACACATTACCCACATATCACACAACACATCACACACGCACACACACACAACACACATGACACACACACATTACAAACACATCACGCACACACACCACATTTCACACACACATACACATAAATCACACACATACACATAAATCACACACAGGCACACACAACACAATCACGTATCACACATACAAACACACACATCAGACGCACACAGAAACACACACACATATATCACACCACATTACACACATCACAACACACCACACATCACACACACATTATACACACACGCATCACAAACATATATATATATACTAATCACACACACATCACACACACACACACATCACATCACACACATATAACATCACACACACACATAGAGAAACACACACACACATCACATCACACACATATCACATCACACACACATAGAGAAACGCACACACACATCACACTCACAGAGACAGAACGCGCATCACATCGCACATATTACATACACACAATCACATCACACACACATTACACACACACACACACACAAACACACACAGAAACAAAAAGAAACGCATCACATCACACACACACAATCAAACACACACACACAACATTACAACACCACACACATCACATACACACACACACGTCACACACACACATATACACACATCACACACACACACAAAGAGACACATCACACCCACAGACACACAAATATCACACAAACGTCACACATACATCACACACACACCACACACACACACACTCTCACACACTCACACACATCATACACACACACACACACACATATCACACATACAACACACACACACACACATTACTTGCACACACATACAGGGATACATACACATACACGATAGAACAGAGACAGAGACACGCATCACATCACGCATACATTACACACACACACACAACACACACACAACACACACACACATACACACACACATCACACACACATCACACACACACACATCACACACACACACACACATATATCACACATACACACACAACACAGACACACGTACACACACACATATATCATATCACACACACACACATATCACACACACACACATCACACACAAATACACACATCACACACACACACATCAAACACAAACACACACAATACAGACACATGACACACACATCATACACACACATCACACACAGACACACACACACACACACACACATCACATACACATAAAGACACACGCACCCAAACACATCACACACACATCAGACGCACAGACACACACACACACCACACATATCACACACACATACACACATACATCACACAGACACATCACACATATCACACACACACACACATCACAAACACATCACACACACATCACACACACAGACATATCAGACACATAAGACACACTCACACACACATCACACACATCACACACACACATACATCACACACACACACACATCACACACCTGACACACGCATCACACACAAACACACATCACACACACAGCAGACACACATCACACACACATACACACATCACACACACACATCACACACATATCACACACACACACACAAAGAGACACATACACACGCATCACACACACAGACACACATATATCACACAAACATCACACATACATCACACACACACACTCTCTCTCTCACACACACACATCATACACACACACACATACATCACACACATCATACACACACACCCATTACACACACATCACACACACACACACACACAAATCATACACACACACACATCACTGGCATCACACACACATCACTAACATCACACACACATCACACACACACATACACATCACACACATATCACTCACACACACACACATCATACACACACACACATCACATACATCACACACACATCACACACATCACACATACACATACACATCACATATACACACACATCCATCACACATACACATACACATCATATATACACACACATCCATCACACACACACATCACTAACATCACACACACATCACACACACACACACACAGAAACACACACACATCACACACACAAATACACACACACATACACATCACACATACAGACACACATACACACACCACACACAAAGACACACACACACACAGAGGCAAAGACACATCACACACATAGAGACTCACACACATATATCACACGCACACATAGAGGACACGCACATATATCACACACACATCACACACACACACACACACACACAGATATCACACCCATAGACATCACACACACATCACACACGCAGAGACACGCACACATCACATACACATCACTCACACATACACATCACACACACACACACATCACACACATACACAGACACATAACACACATCACACACACATCAAACACATCACATACACACACACACACATATCACACACACACACATCTCACACACATATCACACAAACACACACATTACCCACATATCACACACACATCACACACACACACACACATGACACACACACATTACAAACATACACACGCACACACAACACAATCACGTATCACACATACACACACACACACACATCACACGCACACACAAACACACACACACATCACACACATCACACACACACACATCACACACACATTACACACACATGCATCACACACACATATATATACTAATCACACACACATCACACAAACAAACACACATCACATCACACACACATCACATCACACACACATAGAGAACCGCACACACACATCACACTCACAGAGACAGAAGACGCATCACATCACACATATTACATACACATACATCACATCAGACACACATTACAAACACACACACACACACACACACAAAGACAAAGAAACGCATCACATCACACACACATCAAACATACACACACAACATTACACACACACACACATACACATCACACACACACACACATCACACACACATCACATACACAAATACACGTCACACACACACACACATACACACACATCACACACACACACAAAGAGACACATACACACACACATCACACCCACAGACACACAAATATCACACAAACGTCACACATACATCACACACACACACACACACACACACTCTCTCTCACACACTCACACACATCATAACACACACACATATACATCACACACACACACACATCACACATAACATCACACACACATCACACACACACAGAGAGAAACACACATACAGAGAGCAACACACACACATCACACACATAAATACACACACACATACACATCATACATACAGACACACATACACACACCACACACACAGACACACACACACACATAGGCATAGACACATCACACACACAGAGAGACACACACATATATCACACGCACACAAAGAGAACACACACTTATATCACACACACATCACACACACACACACACACACACACACAGACATCACACACACATCACATACACATCACTCACACATACACATCACACACACACACACATCACACACATACACAGACACATCACACACGTCACACACACATCACACACATCACATACACACACACACACATATCACACACACACATCACACACACATATCACACAAACACACACATTACCCACATATCACACACATATCACACACACACACACACACACATGACACACACACATTACAAACACATCACGCACACACACACACATATCACACACACATACACATAAATCACACACATACACATAAATCACACACACGCACACACAACACAATCACGTATCACACATACACACACACACATTACACGCACACAGAAACACACACACACATCACATATCACACACATTACACACATCACACACACATTATACACAGACGCATCACAAACACATATATATACTAATCACACACACATCACACACACACACATCACACACACACATCACATCACACGCATATAACATCACACACACATAGAGAAACACACACACACATCACATCACACACATATCACATCACGCACACATAGAGAAACGCACACACGCATCACACTCACAGAGACAGAACACGCATCACATCGCACATATTACATACACACACATCACATCACACACACATTACACACACACACACACACATACAAACACAAACACACACAGAGACAAAGAAACACATCACATCACAGACACACATCATACACACACATACACATCACACATACAGACACACATACACACACCACACACAAAGACACACACACACACAGAGGCAAAGACACATCACACACACAGAGACACACACACATATATCACACGCACACATAGAGGACACGCACATACATCACACACACATCACACACACACACACACACACACACATATATCACACCCATAGACATCACACACACATCACACACGCAGAGACACGCACACATCACATACACATCACTCACACATACACATCACACACATACACACACACACATCACACACATACACAGACACATCACACACGTCACACACACATCAAACACATCACATACACACACACACACATATCACACACACACATCGCACACACATATCACACAAACACACACATTACCCACATATCACACACACATCACACACACACATGACACACACACATTACAAACACATCACGCACACACACACACACATACACATAAATCACACACATACACATAAATCACACACACGCACACACAACACAATCACGTATCATACATACACACACACACATCACACGCACACACAAACACACACATACATCACATATCACACAAATAACACACATCACACACACACACACACACACACATCACACACACATTACACACACACGCATCACACACACATATATATACTAATCACACACACATCACACAAACAAACATACATCACATCACAGACACATCACATCACACACACATAGAGAACCGCACACACACATCACACTCACAGAGACAGAAGACGCATCACACCACACATATTACATACACATACATCACATCATACACACATTACACACACACACACACACACACAAACACACACAGAGACAAAGAAACGCATCACATCACACACACACATCAAACACACATACACAACATTACACACACACACACATATACATCACACACACATACACACATCACACACACATCACATACACACACACACGTCACACACACACACATACACACACATCACACACACACACACAAAGAGACACATACACACACACATCACACCCACAGTCACACAAATATCACACAAACGTCACACATACATCACACACACACACACACACTCTCACACACTCACACACATCATACACACACACACACATACATCACACACACACACACACACATCAGACATAACATCACACACACATCACACACACACAGAGAGAAACACATACACATCACACACACAAATACACACACACATACACATCACACATACAGACACACATACACACACCACACACACAGACACACACACACACACATAGAGGCATAGACACATCACACACACACAGAGACACACACATATATCACACGCACTCAAAGAGAACACACACATATATCACACACACACACACACACAGATATCACACACACAGACATCACACACATATCACATACACATCACTCACACATACACATCACACACACACACACATCACATACACATCACACACACATACACATCACACAAACACACACACATCACACACTTACACAGACACATCACACACGTCACACACACATCACATACATCACATACACACACACACACACACACACACACAGATATCACACACACAGACATCACACACACATCACATACACATCCATCACACATACACATCACACACACACACATCACATACACATCACACATCACATACACATCACACACACACACACATCACACACATACACAGACACATCACACACGTCACACACACATCACACACATCACATACACACACACACACACACATCACACACACATATCACACAAACACACACATTACCCACATATCACACACACATCACACACGCACACACACACACACACATGACACACACACATTACAAACACATCACGCACACACACACACATATCACACACACATACACATAAATCACACACATACACATAAATCACACACAGGCACACACAACACAATCACGTATCACACATACAAACACACACATCAGACGCACACAGAAACACACACACATCATATATCACACACATTACACACATCACACACACACACATCACACACACATTATACACACACGCATCACAAACACATATATATATACTAATCACACACACATCACACACACACACACATCACATCACACACATATAACATCACACACACATAGAGAAACACACACACACATCACATCACACACATATCACATCACACACACATAGAGAAACGCACACACACATCACACTCACAGAGACAGAACGCGCATCACATCGCACATATTACATACACACACATCACATCACACACACATTACACACACACACACACACAAACACACACAGAAACGAAGAAACGCATCACATCACACACACACATCAAACACACACACATAACATTACACACACACACATCACACACACATCACATACACACACACACGTCACACACACACACATATACACACATCACACACACACACAAAGAGACACATCACACCCACAGACACACAAATATCACACAAACGTCACACATACATCACACACACACACACACACACACACACACACACTCTCACACACTCACACACATCATACACACACACACACATATCACACATACAACACACACACACACACATTACTTACACACACACACAGGGATACATACACATACACGATAGAACAGAGACAGAGACACGCATCACATCACGCATACATTACACACACACACACACACGCAACACACACACACACAACACACACACACATACACACACACATCACACACACATCACACACACACATCACACACACACACACATATATCACACATACACACACAACACACACACACGTACACACACACATATATCATATCACACACACACACATATCACACACACACATCACACACAAATACACACATCACACACACACACATCAAACACAAACACACACAATACAGACACATGACACACACATCATACACACACATCACACACAGACACACACACACACACACACATCACATACACATAAAGACACACGCACCCAAACACATCACACACACATCAGACGCACAGACACACACACACACCACACATATCACACACACATACACACAGACACATCACACATATCACACACACACACACATCACAAACACATCACACACACAGACATATCAGACACATAAGACACACTCACACACACATCACACACATCACACACACACATACATCACACACACACACACATCACACACCTGACACACGCATCACACACAAACACACATCACACACACACACACGTACAGACACACACACACATCACACACACACACACAAATACACACACACACACAAACATACAAATCACACTCAAAAACACACACACACATACAGACACACACACACACACACATCATACACACACAAACATCACATACATCACACACACATCACACACATATCACACACATCACACACGCACATACACATCACATATACACACACATCCATCACACACACACATCACTAACATCACACACACACACACAGAGAAACACAAACACATCACACACACAAATACACACACACATACACATCACACATACAGACACACATACACACACCACACACAAAGACACACACACACACACAGAGGCAAAGACACATCACACACACAGAGACACACACACATATATCACACGCACACACAGAGGACACACACATACATCACACACACATCACACACACACACACACACACAAATATCACACACACAGACATCACACACACATCATACATGCAGAGACACACATACATCACATACACATCACTCACACATACACATCATACACACACACACACACATCACACACATACACAGACACATCACACACGTCACACATACATCACACACATCACATACACACACACATACATATCACACACACACATCACACACACATATCACACAAACACACACATTACCCACATATCACACACACATCACACACACACACACACATGACACACACACATTACAAACACATCACGCACACACACACACATACACATAAATCACACACATACACATAAATCACACTCACGCACACACAACACAATCGTGTATCACACATACACACACACACACATCACACGCACACACAAACACACACACACATTACATATCACACACATCACACACATCACACACATCACACACACACACACACATCACACACATATTACACACACACACGCATCACACATATATATATATATATATACTAATCACACACACATCACACAAACACACACATCACATCATACACACATCACATCACACACACACATAGAGAACCGTACACACACATCACACTCACAGAGACCGAACACACATCACATCAGACATATTACATACACACACATCACATCATACACACATTACACACACACACACACAGACACAAACACACACAGAGACAAAGAAACGCATCACATCACACACACACATCAAACACACACACACATCACACGCACACACACATCACACACACATCACATACACACACACACACGTCACTTACACACACACATACACACACATCACACACACACACAAAGAGACACATACACACACACATCACACCCACAGACACACAAATATCACACAAACGTCACACATACATCACACACACACACACACACACTCTCTCACACACTCAAACACATCATACACACACACACACATACATCACACACACACACACACACATCACACATAACATCACACACACATCACACACACACAGAGAGAAACACACACACATCACACACACAAATACACACATACAAACACATCACACATACAGACACACATACACACACCACACACACAGACACACACACACACACACACACACACACACACAGAGGCAAAGACACATCACACACACAGAGACACACACACATATATCACACGCACACACAGAGGACACACACATACATCACACACACATCACACACACACACACACACACATACACAGAGAGATATCACACACACAGACATCACACACACTAGGCTTCAATGTGCGGTCTTACCGTAATTCCTCTTCCTATCTTCCAGGTACTTTGGGCAGTTCCTCTTCCAGTGTGCGGTCTTACCGCAATGGAAGCAGGTGCCTTCCTTTTCTATGCTTCCACTAGGCTTCAATGCAGCACTAGTGGGTTTGGGTTTGGCAACTTCCTTTCCTTTCCCTTTTTCATGTTTGAGGACAATCCTCATATCTCGGTACCAATCCAGAAAATTTGTCCCAGACAATTTTTCCTTATCAAGGATTGATCGCAAGATGTTGTTAGAGGTGTTTGCTGTCATGGTAATCTACACAAGGATTTATGAAAATATAAGTATCATTGATATATTTAATTAGGCCTTTAATTAAATTTGCTCCCACTATTTTACTCAAAACAAATGACCCTCATCATTTGATTCGGAAAATCCCGTTGGAAGATTTTCTAGTGGGTCGAGATCCATATTTCACTTCGTTCTAAGTCCGCGTAGGCGGATTACACAAAACTAGGTTATTTAGGTAGGAACTCCTTCCAATTGTATCTCATACAACTCTCGAAAATTTCAATTGGGTGAATAACTCCTTATTCCAGTCCATCATATGGATTATTCCCAACTCTTGCTTTTAAACATATATAAGCAAACATATCAACTGACCCATTGTTTTAACAGTTGGATATTACAATTATTCCATCGCACCTTACTAATATATAGATCATGCACCTCGCGTAGGCGAAACCTACATTATCCATTACTAGTCTTGATGAGTGTTAAAACTTGGAAAGCATAAACTTAATATTTAATTCGAGGGAATTGCAATTTTTCTGATCTCACCGGCTTGTTTATCGTATAAACCGTCTCTCACATGCATCAACATACATACAAACATAATGAAACAGTTATGGCCCCTAGCGCAATTGTTCTCCCAAGCCAATGAGAGAACCTAAGCTAACCTACAACGATCTAAGCTTCTCCAAGCAAGATCTTCAAGGTTGTCCTCCTTTGGCACTGACTTCTTTGCTTTCTTCATATCATTACATTACATGAAAGAAACTCGTTTTACATACGAGGGAGTGAGATGAGAAAAGAAGTTACATTTGGGAGATTAAGAGAGAGGCACGACACGCAGGTCGTATTTTAAAAACCCAAAACAAAACAAAGGAAAACTAAGGCCATAACCGATCACCACAAGACTATAATAAACACTTTATTATTATTATAATTAATTCCTTTAATTAATTAAAATCAAATTAAATTTCGACGACCGATCATCACATTTTAATGAACAATTCATTTAAAATCGATGTCGCTTTTCGTATCAACACTTGACACTTTTAAAGTACTGAGTTAGCCGAATGGGCGAAAACTTCCTTGCGTTAACCGGTTAACCATATGCGTTAAACGGTTAACACTGTTTTGAAATCTGGAAAAATTGTTTTCTGCCTTGCGTTAACCGGTTAACCAAATGTGTTAACCTGTTAACACTGTTTGAAAAAGTCTTGGAAAACTGTTTTCCGCCTTGCGTTAACCGGTTAACCAAATGCATTAACCGGTTAACACTGTTTGAAAATCTCAAAAAAATTATTTCGCATTCCGTTAACCGGTTAACCATACGCGTTAACCGGTTAACACTGTTCCAAAAAGTGTTTAGGAAGCACAACTCTTGTGCGTTCAAACCCCAATCGCATAACTCTCTGACAACACAACCCTTGTGCCGTCACTAACCCTGATGCACCAATTTCAGACCGTTAAACACATCTCGATTGTTAATTCAGTATGATTGATCAACACGTCATTGCTTCACCATACTAATGTCGGATCAAGAAGCAAACGACCATTGATCGCTCAAAGGAAAACAATCATCGAGGGTTTGAATGAACGAAACGAGAACACTATATCATATATAATGTATTTTGCATCAGGATCACATATATCACATATATGTAACTTGATCGATCTCAATTTAACCTTTGATTCATTCTGTTTTAATCATATTATTACATAACAAAAACAGATATCAGATTTATGGTTTTGTAAGTGGCTCTGATACCACTGTAGGAGAATTGTCATCCAAGGCGCAGCGGAATTTAAAAATTTCTCCATTTAGTGATCCTTACGAATGGGCATGATCAGTGATAGAATCGTTACCTCTTATGGCGATTCAAACCTTTGGTGCAGATCTCTTGAAACGACCAAAACCTTGGATACAAATCCACGGGGCGATCACGAATGTTGAACGATGACAACGTCTCTACTCAGTGCACACGAACGGATTCCTTCAATCGCAGTGCTAGCTGTTTGTGAATGAAGGCTTTGAGTGAGAGAAAGAGAGATACGAAATTCCAACTCTTCAGTTGTGTTATATTCCCATACAAAGCTTCTGTACAAGAGCTCTATTTATAGAACCACTTGTGTGGGCTTCAAGCCAAAAAGCCCACTTAAGTGCATTTTGGCCTATATCTCATAATATGCCAAAATCACTTAAGTATTTGGTACCTTACCATATTTCGTATTCTGCTTAAGTACACCGCACCTTACGATGTTCCTTAATTATTCTATCTCTCATCAATCCGTCCTTTGTGTGTGACCCTATAGGTTTTCGTGACGTTGGCAATTATATTAAATCACGCATTTAACATAATAAACAGTGAGCGGTATCTAGCAACACATCACTGCTACCCAAGTCACGAAAATGTCATGTGATCTGACAAAACCTCCTGTGATAATAATTATGTGTATAATTACCCCTTTGCCCTTATGTCTATATTGAACACAAGGTATAGACCGTGTCACCCTTGTCCAGTTCAATATTAGGCCCATAGACATTTATCCTGTTACGCAGGATTGGCAAATTCCATCTAGGACACTCATGTCCCTCAGCATGCTTCGTGGAGTACCCATCAACTGTCTTTATGGTTATCCAGTTACGGACAACGTTGGATCAACAATAAAGCACTCGACTCTACATCTAGGATCCATAGTGGTTTCAGGTCGAAGAGTGGTATACACTATTATCACCATGAGAATAACTTATGACACTTTGCATAACTTTCTATATAGTATTCTCATAGCGGGTCAATCCGGTATAAATATTACTCCTAATATTCATACCTATCTTTAAGACTTGATAACTCTTTATCCATGATCCATGAGATGTGATCATCAGTCTACAAACATAATAGTCTTAATGCTTTAATGTTATCCCACTTCACACTAAATCTCGACTACAGATACTTTAAGAATAGTGTCCTTATGTTTAATGTGTTCTCATGATTAAGTCACACTTAATACATTAAACGGACTATCTATTCCAGGGACTTTATTAATCAACCATAATAAAGAAAATGCCTTTTAAATAATTCGATACAAGTACCAAAAGTATTGGCCTCTAGGGCTTACACCAACAATCTCCCACTAGCACTAGAGCCAATCAGGCATACCCCGTATGCCCATTGATCTAGTATGGCCATCATGCTTCTGATGCGCAAGAGGCTTTGTCAGTGGGTTAGCTATATTGTCAAGTGTAGGTACTTTACATATTTTCGCATAACGCCTAAGTATGTGTTTGGATCGTTGGTGAGATCTAGGCTCCTTAGCTCGTGCGATAACACCATTGTTATCATAATAGAGACCAATGGGATCCATAATGCTAGGGACTATGCCAAATTTATTGATCCAAACAGCTTCCTTTTCTGCACTTAAGGCAGCAATATACTCGGCCTCAGTTGTAGAATCAGCAACTGCATCTTGCGTTGAACTTTTCAAGCTCACAGTGCCACCATTTAAGCAAAACACATAACCAGATTGGAAACATTCATATTAAAGCTTCTCATCACTTTGTCTATGTACTCTGACTTAGGCCAAGCATTTCATGATCTATCTCTATAGATTTTGATAGGCTGCTTCACCCAGATCCTTCATAGAAAAGCATTTCCCCAACCAAGACTTTACTTGTTGCAGGGTAGGGATATCGATTCCAATGAGTAATATATCATCTACATATAATACCAGGAATACGATCATGCTCCCACTAACCTTCTTGTAGACACAAGTCTCATCTTCGTTCTTGATGAATCCATACAGTTTTACTGTTTCATCAAAACGAAGATTCCATGAGTAGGTCACAGGCTCATCTTGATCCATGAGTAATACATCACCTTGATCAGATATCCATATATCTCAGGTAGGTGACGTATCCTGCCTGACCTACGCTGGTCTTGTTCTACTTGAGCAGGTTGCTCTTACACAACTACTTGTGTTTCCTGCTCTAATTCCTCCATAGGTATATTGATACTTTGTGATTCTTGAATTTCTTCAAGCTCTACTTTCCTCCCACTGATTCCTTTGGAAATAAGATCCCTTTCCAGGAAAACTCCAGTTCGAGCGACAAACACTTTTCCCTCTTAAGGATTGTAGAAGTAATACCCTCTTGTTTCTTTAGGATACCTCATAAATAAGCATTTGTCAGATTTGGGCTCAAGCTTAGTTGAAATTTGTCGTTTCACATAAACTTCGCAACCCCAAATCTTCATGTAAGACATATGTGGTCTCTTACCACTCCATATCTCATATGGTGTCTTATCAACCTTTTTGGATGGAACACGGTTAAGTGTGTAAGCTGCGGTCAACAGCGCATGTCCCCAAAAGGAGTTTGGAAGATCGGCTTGACTAATCATGGATCGGACCATGTCTAACAGGGTTCGATTTCTTCTCTCAGATACACCATTCCATAAGGGTGTTCCAGGAGGAGTGAGTTGGGATAGGATCCCACACTCTTTCAGATGGTCATCAAACTCTAGGCTTAAATACTCACCGCCTCGATCTGATCGAAGAGTTTTAATATTCTTACCTAGTTGGTTTTGTACTTCATTCTTGAATTCCTTGAACTTTTCAAAGGACTATGATTTGTGTTTCATTAAACACACATAACCATATCTACTGAAATCATCAGTAAATGTGATGAAGTACTGAAAACCTCCTATGGCCGGCATGTTCAGTGGTCCACATACATCAGTATGTATGAGGGCCAAAAGATCATTATCGCTTTCACCTTTTCCTGTGAATGGAGACTTTGTCATCTTTCCAATTAAACAAGATCTGCATGTCTCATGTGATTCATAATCAAAAGAGTCCAACAGTCCATCTTTATGGAGTTTGGAAATGCGTTTCTCATTTATGTGGCCTAATCGACAATGCCAGAGGTAAGTTGGATTTAACTCATTAGGTCTCATCCTTTTAGTATTAATGTTATAAATAGGCATTTCAAGATCAATGACATATAGTCCATTGTTCATTTGTGCAGTTGCATAGAATATATCATTCAAATAAATTGAACAACAATTGTTCTTTATTATGAATGAAAAACCGAACTTGTCCAAACAAGAAACGGAAATAATATTCCTGCTAATTGCTGGTACATAATAACAGTTCTCTAACTGAATTATCAAACCACTAGGTAAACTCAATTCATAAGTTCCTACGGCTAAGGCAGCAACCTTTGCTCCATTACCAACTCGTAGATCGACTTCACCTTTTTCCAATTTTCTACTCCTTTTTAGTTCTTGCACATTTGTACAAATGTGAGAACCGCATCTAGTATCTAATACCCATGATGCAGAAGTAGATAAATTAATTTCAATAACAAAAATACCTGAAGTTGGAGTCTCTACTCTATTCTTCCTATCTTCCAGGTACTTTGGGCAGTTCCTCTTCCAGTGTGCGGTCTTACCGCAATGGAAGCAGGTGCCTTCCTTTTCTATGCTTCCACTAGGCTTCAATGCAGCACTAGTGGGTTTGGGTTTGGCAACTTCCTTGCCTTTCCCTTTATCATGTTTGAGGACAATCCTCATATCTCGGTACCAATCCAGAAAATTTGTCCCAGACAATTTTTCCTTATCAAGGATTGATCGCAAGATGTTGTTAGAGGTGTTTGCTGTCATGGTAATCTACACAAGGATTTATGAAAATATAAGTATCATTGACATATTCAATTAGGCCTTTAATTAAATATGCTCCCACTATTTTACTCAAAACAAATGACCCTCATCATTTGATTCGGAAAATCCCGTTGGAAGATTTTCTAGTGGGTCGAGATCCATATTTCACTTCGTTCTAAGTCCGCGTAGGCGGATTACACAAAACTAGGTTATTTAGGTAGGAACTCCTTCCAATTGTATCTCATACAACTCTCGAAAATTTCAATTGGGTGAATAACTCCTTATTCCAATCCATCATATGGATTATTCCCAACTCTTGCTTTTAAACATATATAAGCAAACATATCAACTGACCCATTGTTTTAACAGTTGGATATTACAATTATCCCATCGCACCTTACTAATATATAGATCATGCACCTCGCGTATGCGAAACCTACATTATCCATTACTAGTCTTGATGAGTGTTAAAATTTGGAAAGCATAAACTTAATATTTAATTCGAGGGAATTGCAATTTTTCTGATCTCACCGGCTTGTTTATCGTATAAACCGTCTCTCACATGCATCAACATACATACAAACATAATGAAACAGTTATGGCCCCTAGCGCAATTGTTCTCCCAAGCCAATGAGAGAACCTAAGCTAACCTACAACGATCTAAGCTTCTCCAAGCAAGATCTTCAAGGTTGTCCTCCTTTGACACTGACTTCTTTGCTTTCTTCATATCATTACATTACATGAAAGAAACTCGTTTTACATACGAGGGAGTGAGATGAGAAAAGAAGTTACATTTGGGAGATTAAGAGAGAGGCACGACACGCAGGTCGTATTTTAAAAACCCAAAACAAAACAAAGGAAAACTAAGGCCATAACCGATCACCACAAGACTATAATAAACACTTTATTATTATTATAATTAATTCCTTTAATTAATTAAAATCAAATTAAATTTCGACGACCGATCATCACATTTTAATGAACAATTCATTTAAAATCGATGTCGCTTTTCGTATCAACACTTGACACTTTTAAAGTACTGAGTTAGCCGAATGGGCGAAAATTTCCTTGCGTTAACCGATTAACCATATGCGTTAACCGGTTAACACTGTTTTGAAATCTGGAAAAATTGTTTTCTGCCTTGTGTTAACCGGTTAACCAAATGTGTTAACCGGTTAACACTGTTTGAAAAAGTCTTGGAAAACTGTTTTCCGCCTTGCGTTAACCGATTAACCAAATGCGTTAACCGATTAACACTGTTTGAAAATCTCAAAAAAATTATTTCGCATTCCGTTAACCGGTTAACCATACGCGTTAACCGGTTAACACTGTTCCAAAAAGTGTTTAGGAAGCACAACTCTTGTGCGTTCAAATCCCAATCGCATAACTCTCTGACAACACAATCCTTGTGCCGTCACTAACCCTGATGCACCAATTTCAGACCGTCAAACACGTCTCGATTGTTAATTCAGTATGATTGATCAACACGTCATTGCTTCACCATACTAATGTCGGATCAAGAAGCAAACGACCATTGATCGCTCAAAGGAAAACAATCATCGAGGGTTTGAATGAACGAAACGAGAACACTATATCATATATAATGTATTTTGCATCAGGATCACATATATCACATATATGTAACTTGATCGATCTCAATTTAACCTTTGATTCATTCTGTTTTAATCATATTATTACATAACAAAAACAGATATCAGATTCATGGTTTTGTAAGTGGCTCTGATACCACTGTAGGAGAATTGCCATCCAAGGCGCAGCGGAATTTAAAAATTTCTCCATTTAGTGATCCTTACGAATGGGCATGATCAGTGATAGAATCGTTACCTCTTGTGGCGATTCAAACCTTTGGTGCAGATCTCTTGAAACGACCAAAACCTTGGATACAAATCAACGGGACGATCACGAACGTTGAACGATGACAACGTCTCTACTCAGTCCACACGAACGGATTCCTTCAATTGCAGTGCTAGCTGTTTGTGAATGAAGGCTTTGAGTGAGAGAAAGAGAGATACGAAATTCCAACTCTTCAGTTGTGTTGTATTCCCATACAAAGCTTCTGCACAAGAGCTCTATTTATAGAACCACTTGTGTGGGCTTCAAGCCAAAAAGCCCACTTAAGTGCATTTTGGCCTATATCTCATAATATGCCAAAATCACTTAAGTATTTGGTACCTTACCATATTTCGTATTCTGCTTAAGTACACCGCACCTTACGATGTTCCTTAATTATTCTATCTCTCATCAATCCGTCCTTTGTGTGTGACCCTATAGGTTTTCGTGACGTTGGCAATTATATTAAATCACGCATTTAACATAATAAACAGTGAGCGGTATCTAGCAACACATCACTGCTACCCAAGTCACGAAAATGTCATGTGATCTGACAAAACCTCCTGTGATAATAATTATGTGTATAATTACCCCTTTGCCCTTATGTCTATATTGAACACAAGGTATAGACTGTGTCACCCTTGTCCAGTTCAATATTAGGCCCATAGACATTTATCCTGTTACGCAGGATTGGCAAATTCCATCTAGGACACTCATGTCCCTCAGCATGCTTCGTGGAGTACCCATCAACTGTCTTTATGGTTATCCAGTTACGGACAACGTTGGATCAGCAATAAAACACTCGACTCTACATCTAGGATCCATAGTGGTTTCAGGTCGAAGAGTGGTATACACTATTATCACCATGAGAATAACTTATGACACTTTGCATAACTTTCTATATAGTATTCTCATAGCGGGTCAATCCGGTATAAATATTACTCCTAATATTCATACCTATGTTTAAGACTTGATAACTCTTTATCCATGATCCATGAGATGTGATCATCAGTCTACAAACATAATAGTCTTAATGCTTTAATGTTATCCCACTTCACACTAAAGCTCGACTACGGATACTTTAAGAATAGTGTCCTTATGTTTAATGTGTTCTCATGATTAAGTCACACTTAATAGATTAAATGGACTATCTATTCCAGGGACTTTATTAATCAACCATAATAAAGAAAATGCCTTTTAAATAATTCGATACAAGTACCAAAAGTAGTGGCCTCTAGGGCTTACACCAACATACACACACACACACATCACATGAACACACAAACACACACACACATCACATATCACACACATCACACACATCACACACACACACACATCACATATCACACACATCACACACACACACACATCACGCACACACACACATCACACACACATTACACACACACGCATCACACACACATATATATACTAATCACACACACATCACACATCACACACATCACATCACACACACATCACACCACACACACATAGAGAAACGCACACACACATCACACTCACAGAGACAGAACACGCATCACATCACACATATTACATACACACACATCACATCATACACACATTACACACACACACTTACAGACACAAACACACACAGAGACAAAGAAACACATCACATCACACACACACATCAAACACACACACACAACATTACACACACACACACATCAAACACACATCACATACACACACACGTCACACACACACACACATACACACACATCACACACACACACAAAGAGACACATACACACACACACACATCACACCCACAGACACACAAATATCACACAAACGTCACACATACATCACACACACACACACACACACACTCTCACACACTCACACATATAATACACACACACACATACATCGCACACACACACACATCACACATACATCACACACACACACACATTACATGCACACACACACAGGGATACACACACATACACGATAGAACAGAGACAAAGACACGCATCACATCACGCACACATTACACACACACACACACGCGCACAACACACACATAATACACACACACACATACACACACACATCACACACACACACATCACACACGCACACACACATATATCACACACACACACAACACACACACACACGCACACACACACATATATCATATCACACACACACACATATCACACACACACACACATCACACACAAATACACACTTCACACACGCGCACACACATCACACACACATCAAACACAAACACACACAATACAGACACATGACACACACATCATACACACACATCATACACAGACGCACATACACACACACACATCACACACACACAAAGACACACACACCCAAACACATCACACACACATCAGATGCACACACACACACACACACCACACATATCACACACACACATACATACATCACAAACACATCACACATATCACACACACACACACACATCACACACACATCACACACACAGACATATCACACACATAAGACTCACTCACACACACATCACACACATCAAACACACATCAACCACACACACATCACACACCTGACACACGCATCACACACACACACGCACAGACACACACACACATCACACACACACACACAAACACACACAGACACACACATACACATCACACACACAGAGACACACACACACATACAAATCACACTCAAAAACACACACACACATACAGACACACACACACACATCATAGACACACACACACACATCATATACATCATGCACACATCACACACACATCACACACATCACACACGCACATACACATCACATATACACACACATCCATCACACACACACATCACTAACATCACACACACATCACACACACACACACAGAGAAACACAAACACATCACACACACAAATACACACACACATACACATCACACATACAGACACACATACACACAAAGACACACACACACAGAGGCAAAGACACATCACACACACAAAGACACACACACATATATCACACGCACACACATACATCACACACACACACAGATATCACACACACAGACATCACACACACATCACACACGCAGAGACACACACACATCACATACACATCACTCACACATACACATCACACACACACACACACATCACACACATACACAGACACATCACACACGTCACACACACGTCACACACATCACATACACACACACACACACACATATCACACACACACATCACACACACATATCACACAAACACACACATTACCCACATATCACACACACATCACACACACACACACACACACACACATGACACACACACATTACAAACACATCACACGCACACACACACATACACATAAATCTCACACATACACATAAATCACACACACGCACACACAACACAATCACGTATCACACATACACACACACACACATCCCACGCACACACAAACACACACACACACATCACATATCACACACATCACACACATCACACACACACACACATCACACACACATTACACACACACGCATCACACACACATATATATACTAATCACACACACATCACACAAACACACATCACATTGTAACACGGTGGGAGAACTGACTTTAGTTAAATGTTGCGGATAGCAAGAGTCGCCACCGACTTTTATTTTATCCAAAAGGAAAGGACATAAAAGAACAGGAAAGACCTTAAAAAGATTTTGAGTTCGGGGGGTAGGTTATGCAAAGGGAAGGTATTAGCACCCTCTATATCCATGGTTATCCATGGGCTCTTAGTTACTTAGCTCACTTTGTTTGTTTGCAAGAGTGTAGTGTGTGATTAGAAAAATTTCTTTAAGTACTTTGTAATGACCCTCGTATGGGTGTATACAAAGCCTAGTTTAGAAATTGTGAGGTGTAAAAGTAATTTTGAAAAGTGTGAGCAAGTAACTATGAGATACCTACCCTAGATTAAGTCTTTTGTGTTCTCGTATATTCTTTCAATGGTAAGATTGTCTCTATTATTAAGGAATAGGTAGTCATTACCTTGGATGTGTTTAAGGGACGGGCGTAGGGTCATCGTATGGTCAATGAAGGCAACATAAGGGGTGTCTTTAGCAACTCGTAGGGACTATCATCATATTTACCGAGGGGACAAGATCATTATATCGTAGGCAACCTCGTAGGGACTTGATCTTTTAAGTTTATAGGGACTTGATGATTTTTCTGTTTGAAGGGACTTTGCTTAAGACACCCCTATTTTCGAGGGACTTGACCATTTAAAGAAGGCAACCAAGAGGAATACCCTAGAAAGTACAGATGGCGATCAAAGATCGACTGACGTGTGTAAGTGTTATTTTTCAGATATTTGTCTTGAATTTAATTTTTTAAGTTCAATTATTTACAGTTAGTTTTTTGCACTCCCTAAATTACTAACCACGCAATAAATATTTACAAAAATAAAAGCAAGAAAAATAAATTCCTAAACTATTACATGGCTATGGGACAGATACATAATAATCAGGCGAGAAAGAATAAATTTACAACCTATACATTTGTTCCTAATATTATAAATAAAACAAAATTAAAATAAGGAAAATAATGAAGCAAAAATAGAATAGATAAAAGCAAATAATAATAAAATAATAAATAAACAATGGTAATAAATAAATAATAAAATAACAATAATAATAAAGTGATAATAAAAAGGTTAGAATTTTAAAAGAAATTATTTTAGGTTAAACAAGTTAGATTTTTTTAGAAGTTATTAGAAAAATATGAGTTTAAAATAAATTAGTAATAATAAAAGAATTTAAAATATATTAATGCACAAATTATAAAATAAAAGAGTTATATGAAAAATATTAAGTTAGTTATTTACAAAATAAATAAAGATTATAGAAAATATCAAATTATTAGATTAATAGGTTTATTATTATTATTCAATTAGAAAAATGGTCAATTAGATTTTATTTACAAAATATATAAGGATTTATTGTTATAAGTAAGTAAAAAAAAGTTATTAAAATAGTTAGTGTTTATTATTTATTTATAAAAAATATAAAGGTTATAGAAAAATATTAAATAATTAATTTAGTAGGTTTTCACGCCCTACATTACTAAACCACGCAGTTAATATAGGATCAATGGCAGGAATTTAAATGGCAGAAAAATAAATGGCAGAAAAACAAAATGGCAGAAAATAAATGGCAGAAAATAAAATCCTAATTATTACAATGCTTTGGTGCAGTTACATAATAAAGATGGCGAAAAGTAAAATTGAACATATTACAAGTTAAAACTTAAAACATTACAAGGGCGAAGCAGTTACAGTGTATGAATAACATAAATATGAGCGAAAATAGGAAATAATAATAAGGTTTGTTAAGGTTTAAGAAAAGGTTTATGGTTTAGAGGAAACAACACGGTTAAAGTTTTAGGTTTGAAATTTAGAGTTTGTGGCGAAATTGTCAGGGTTTAGGAAAAATCTGGATAGTTAGTTATGAAAAAAAATATGCAGATCTAAATATATGTATATATAAAAAAAAAATATGAATTAAAAAAAAAACAACGGCGTTGCTAGCGCAAAATTGCGATCATCGCAACTGGATCGGATAACACAAATGTCACGCCTCATACACGTATATGTGAAAACGGCGTATTGACACGATCCGATCCGAAAACATAATCAAATTATAACATAAAATAGAAATATATATATATTTAACACACTAGTTACATATTATAAATTATATATTATATGATCCATATGCATTTTTATTAACAACAAAATTATTATTATATTATATTATATATTATGAGACATGTAAAACTTATATAAAAACAAACACATCAAATACATGATACAATGAACCAAATTATTATACATGTTATACTTATGTGCATAAAAAAGCAAAACGGCGATATCCTGATATATTTAACCAAACCGCATGTATCTGGAATACATAACACAGTCACACATATGAACATGTATTTGAAACACAGTAACAAATATATCAACAAAATAGATAAAGTATATATCATATATAAACTATTACCAAACTGTGTGTACGATAGTATAGATCAGTCACTCTCAGTTTCTCTTTTTTGTTCTGTCTTTCGGCCTCCCTCTATCAGTCATGCTAGTAAATATATATAGGAACAAATTAGGTTAATGATAATGGGCCTAAGTTTATTTTGAAACCCAATATTAAATTAAAAACTGAATAAAGTTAAATAATTAAAATAGTTAAAATTAAAATAAAAAACTAATTAACCTATTTATTTATTCTAGACCCAATATTAAATTAAAAACTGAATAAAGTTAAATAATTAAAATAGTTAAAATTAAAATAAAAACTAATTAACCTATTTATTTATTCTAGACCCAATATTAAATTAAAAACTGAATAAAGTTAAATAATTAAAATAGTTAAAATTAAAATAAAAACTAATTAACCTATTTATTTATTCTAGACCCAGTATAAAAATAAATAGACTCAAAAAAAAAAAAAGTCGGGCACCAAAATGCTCGAAAAATAAAATGAACACGTCAAAATAATCAGCGCGAAATAAATGACTCGGAAAAATACAGCGTTTGGTCGGATTTTGAAATAAAAATTATGACCGTTTAAACCGCTCAGACTGATCAACATATGACCATAAATAGTCATAAAAATATTTTTAGCATGTCAAATTAAACCACATGAACCGCAGATTAATGTTATTGACATTTGCAAACTTAAACTTGACATTTTTTCGTTGACTAATTTTAGGCACAGTTAAAAAGTTAATTTGACCAGTCTGTTTGTAAATTCCGAGAAATTATTCCGGCTAATATTAAGACAGAAAAAAATGTTATGCTATGAAGATGATGCAAATGAATGTGAAACAAAAAAATTGGTTAGAGTTAAAAATAGAGGGCAAATTTTGGGGTGTAACAGCTGCCCCTGTTCAATTTTCTGAAACCTGAGGAGTTAGATTGGCCTGTGTGCCATTCGTAACTTGGAAGGTTGAAGGGGATTGAACACAAAAGCCCAAAAATTTGCACTCGCCGGTGCGTAAAGTAACACTGATGACTGGTCGTATATGCTTAAGTGGGCTTGAAGATGCCACTTGGAAGAACTGGAGATGGGCTTATAGATGCCATCCATAATATCAGGAGGTGATAATATCTTGATGTTGATACTGGATATCAGTACTAGGTCTTCGTATAGGCCGTCTCTGAATCGTATCTAAGAACATACTTTTAATTTAAGTGTCCGAACCAAATCTTCATGGCGATTTCTTTCTGAATTAAGTATCAGCACTAGACCTTCGTATAGATCGTCTCTGAACTGTTTTGAATTGTTGAATAGACCAGTAGAAATAAATCTTCGTGATGATTATCTCTTCTGGAAATATCCTGGATTAGGGAATAGATCTTTGTATAGACCGTTTGCATACTATCCAAGAACAAAAGAATATCAGGATTAAATCTTCTGAAAATATCCTAGACTAGGGAATAGATCTTCGTATAGACCGTTTGCCTACTATCCAAGAACAAAAGAGTGTCAGGATGAAATCTCCTGAAAATATCCTGGACTAGGGAATAGATCTTCGTATAGACCGTTTGCCTACTATCCAAGAACAAAAGAGTGTCAGGATGAAATCTCCTGAAAATATCCTGGACTAGGGAATAGATCTTCGTATAGACCGTTTGCCTACTATCCAAGAACAAAAGAGTATCAGGATTAACTCTCCTGAAAACATCCTGGACTAGGGAATAGATCTTCGTATAGACCGTTTGCCTACTATCCAAGGACACCTTGAGTAATGATTAAGTATCAGCACTAGATCTTCGTATAGATCGTTTCTGACCTGTTGTGCATTGTTGATAGTATTTTATCTGTATATAACCATCCTGCAAGGAAAAGGTTAGTTTATGCAATATGTATGCATGCATGGCATGGTGCATCTAAGTAAATGTATTATGCACTTATGGATATGCCATGGTATGATGTAAATGATGTATGTATGAATCATGCGGCCTGAAGCGTCCGGATATCTTTGTATAACAACTGCTGGCTAGGGAAAATAAATCCCGATTCGTTGCTGAAGAATATGAGGAACTCGTTCCCGTCTTGTTTGATAGTATAGTATTTGTCACTTCCCGTATTCGTTCGTCGTACTTCTATTGAAGGAATAAGTTCCTGAGTATCCCGACTGAGGATAAAAGAGATGGACATAAATTCAAGGGGAGACGTAATTCGAAGCATCTATACAGATAGATTTGCTCTACTGGGGATTTGTAGTGGGGATGAACCGGTGAAGCTTCGTTGAACTACTACCCTCGTTCGTCCTTAGTAAATACTATTACTGCATTTTATGCATTTCTGGTAAACATCAATCGTATTCAAAAGCATACATACATTCAAACACAACCAATGGACGTTTTCGCTTATGTAAATAGAGTAAAAGTAAATCTGGATTCAAAGATGAAATTTTATTTATATCACAAAGTGACCTATACATAGGCAAGTTTGTATAAGGAGACAGAAATCCTAGTAAGAGGAATTCGTCATAAATTTTTTATAAAACAAAGAAAACAGCTATGTGAAAAATGATCCTATTGAGTTTCAATTCTACTATTGCCATTATCTTCAAATATCTCATCTTCTGTTGTTGAGACAGAAACGATTGGATTGATCTTTATCTGTTTGAACTTGATTTAGGTAGCACCATCATTTGAAGTTACATGAGTGATCCAAACGAGACATAGTCATACGCTTTAATCCCTAACTTTTGCCTGGATTGCCCTTTCAGGTTTTCAATCCACCGGGATACCCTTTTTTGCCCAAGCCGCCTTTTCAGGTTTTCGACTTGCCGGGTGTACATTTTTTTTATATATATCCCTAATTTTTTCCCGAACCCTTTTGGTTTGCCGGGATGCCCTTATTTTTGCCTAGGCCAGTCAACCTAGCGGGTCTCTTTTTATGCGTAGTATTTTTTAACTATGTCTGCGTTTATAGGTTGTGGAAAGTCTTCACCATCCATAATAGTAAGCATCATGGCACCTCCTGAGAATACTCTTTTGACCACAAATGGTCCTTCATATGTAGGAGTCCACTTGCCCCTAGGATCACCCTGTGGTAGTATGATACGCTTGATTACCAAGTCACCAGCCTGATATACCTTTGGCTTAACCTTCTTATTGAAAGCTTTGATCATCCATTTCTGGTACATCTGACCATGACAAACAGCTGCCAACCTCTTCTCATCAATCAAATTTATCTGGTCGAGTCGAGTCTGAATCCATTCATCCTCGTCTAAACCTGCCTCTTTCATGATTCTTAGAGAGGGAATCTGAACTTCTACTAGTAACACGGCTTCCATTCCGTAGACCAAAGAGAAAGGAGTTTCCCCTGTCAAAGTGCGTACTGAAGTGCGATAACCATGAAGAGCAAAGGGTAACATCGCATGCCAGTCTTTGTATGTTACTGTCATCTTTTGTATGATCTTCTTAATATTCTTATTAGCAGCCTCCACGGCGCCATTCATCTTTGGCCGGTACGGAGAAGAGTTATGGTGTTTTATTTTGAACTGCGTGCAGAGTTCAGCAATCATCTTGTTGTTCTTCCGGAGAGAGAAGGTTTCTCAGATGTATATTTGATAAGATCCATCTTAGAAATCAATAAAGTGGTATGATTCAACATATATTGTCTTAGTCGGCGAGCAGCCTAAGCCAAAGCATAGCAAGCTTTCTCGAGCTGGGAGTATCTTGTTTCACAGTCGGTACCTTTTGCTAAGGTAGTATATTGCATGCTCTTTTCGACCAGACTCGTCATGTTGCCCCAACACACACCCTATTGAATTTTCTAACACGGTCAAATACATGATTAGAGGTCTTCCTTCAATTGGTGGCATCAGATTTATAGGTTCTTGGAGATACTTCTTGATTTTGTCAAAAGCTTCTTGACATTCATCATTCCATATCATCTCTTGATTTTTCCAGCGAAAACCTCTACATAGTCACGTAACATCCGACTCAATCTTTCTTTGAAACTGTTTTCCAAGCCTGCTCCTATTTTGACTTCTTTCTTGTCTACTTCAGTACCCAGATTTACAACCTCAATTGATTCCTCATGCGGCTGTGTAACTTTCTCTTCTTGTTGTAATAACCTAGCAAGCTCTACAGGTACTTCACAATCTTCATCCTTTCCATCTTCAGCTTGATAGATCGGTTTCTCGAAATTATAATTGGCAATAGTAGAACTGTTATCAACAGGATCCAGGGTGGATGAGGATCTGCATTTTAGTGATGTGGGTGTGTTTAAGAACACATAGCTGATGAAAATAAAATAAAAGAAAAACAAAGAGCCCAATATTTACGAAAACGAAACGTCGATTGATTTTTATTGAATGAAGTATGCAAATGAAATGACATCCCGAAACAAGCATACCATTGTGCCCCGGGTAAGGCACAAGGCTTAAAAATAACAACGCAGTAATAGTATTTACTCCTGACTAAAGGAGATAGGAATAACGTCTTCAGTCTTCCAATTCTTGAGCCCATCACCCACAGTAGGAAAAATCCAGTTATCCAGATTGTAGTCTTCATTATAGTCACCCACAACATTGATTTGATCTTTCATGTTCCCTTGATTGGTGATACGAACAACACGAGCATGACGAACAGCCTTCTGGGACTCTGCATTGAAACCCAGACCAAACTTGTCAGACTTGTAAGGAATGTCGGGAAGCTGACCCCAAATAGTACAACCACCTTCTTCAACCACAGCTCTAGCATCTTTGAGGGAAGCCATTGTAGGAGGTACTCTGGTAACCACAGGAACTCTTTTAACCACAGGAGGAGCTTCAGTAGCGGGAACGACCCAAGGAACTACTTCAAATGTCTGGCAAGGAGTCTCAACATATTCACTTTCCACTTCAACATACTTAAATGTATTCACATGACTGACCATATATTCTTCCTCTCCATAAACAGTTACGATCTTTCCCTTCACTGGATATCTCAACTTCTGATGTAGAGTGGAGGTCACAGCACCTGCCCCGTGGATCTAGGGGCGCCCAAGCAAACAAGAGTACGCAGGACGAATATCCATTATATAGAAGGTAGAATCAAAGACTTGAGAGCCTACTTTGATCGGGAGATCTATTTCTCCATGCACCACTCTTCTTGAACCATCAAAGGCTCTCACCACTATATTACTTGGTCTTAACACAGCATCTTCAGGACTGGGCTTGTTCAGAACCTCTTTGGGAAGTACATTCAATGAAGAGCCATTGTCTATCAACACATGAGTCAAGGTAGTGCTCCTACATTCAATGGAGATATGTAAAGCTCTGTTATGGTTTCTTTTGGCAGGAGTCAAGTCAGCATCAGAAAAACCTAACCCATTATCATAAGTCAGATGTGCAACACAATTTTCAAATTGATCCACAGAAATTTCATTTGGTACATGAGCAGTCCTTAAGAATTTGATCAAGGCTTTAGCATGAGCCTCAGAACACAGCAACAAAGACAACATGGAAATTTTGGAGGGAGTATGCCCCAACTGGTCAACAATATCATAATCACTCTTACGAATGATCTTCAGCACTTCTTCTATCTGTTTAGAGAGATTTTCAGCAGTCGGTGCTTCAGCTTGCACAGGTTCAACCACAGGACCTTTGTCTCGAGCATCAGTACTTGGCTCAGAAGTGGAGGTAGTAGTCGGAAGAACTGTATTTTTTGAGGTAGCTGGAGGAGAGAAAATTCTTCCACTTCTGGTGATCTTACTAGATCCAGCAATATTATCAACATCAAGGTTATCATCAGTAACAGGTGTATCAGTCAAAGGTTCCTGCTTAACACCATGGATATAAACATCAGAACCGTAATTCCAGGGTATAGCTTTATCAGAAGTAAAAGGAATAGGGCCAGGAGTGGTAATAATCATGGGAGGCACTCTAACTTCAGCAACAGTCTTCACCAGGCCTTCAGCAGTAATTTTGATAGGACCCTTGGAGGTGATCTTGACAGGGCCTTTGGAGGTAATCTTCACTGGCACTTTATCAACCATATCCACATCTCCAAACTTCTTACCTCGAGTTAGGTGTTCACACATACTTTCCACAAAAGGAATTCTCTCAAACAATATAGTGTAATTGTCCATGAGCCGTTGAATACCATCTTTCAACTTCCAGCAGCTATCAGGTTTGTAGGCACAATAAAAACAGTCTTCGTTGCAACCTGGAAAGAATCCAGCCTGCACCAGCTTCTTCTTGATAATAGATAAGGGAGTAGTCACATCTGCTACTGAGGAAACATATGAAACTTCATCAACAACATTAACAGTCTTCTCATGATTGGGCATGGGAGCAGTAATCACATTTGGAGTCCCAGGAGGGTCAAATTCAATCTCCCCAGCTTCAATCATATCTTGAATCTTATTTTTCAGCACCCAACAATTGTTGGTGTCATGTCCCGGACAATTAGAATGATAGGCACATCGTGCATTAGGATTGTACCGAGGAGAGGAAGTATTAGGATTCTGAGGAGGGTTCTTCAAAATAATGAGTTCCCCTTTCAACATGTGTTGCAAGGCTTGGGCCAGTGACATGTTGATCTTGGTGAATTGTCTTCTAGGCTTCTGTTGATTGCTCTGTGGTAGCTCTGGTGTTGCAGGAGTAGGATTAGAAATGTGAACTGCTCCTACGGATTGGTGACTTCTGTTACGACCAGGTTGACCATACACAGCATTAGACTCCTTCTTTCCACTAGGGGGCTTCTTTGCAGTGCTTGATGAAGAGGCATCCACCTGTATCTTACCACTTCTTATACCACTTTCCACACGCTCTCCAGTCATTATCAGCTCAGTGAAACCAGATGATGAGCTTCCAATGAGGTGACTATAGAAAGGACTATTCAGCGTACTCATAAACATATCCACTAGCTCCCTGTCAGTCAGAGGAGGTTGAACTCTGCCAGCCAGGTCTCTCCATTTCTGGGCATACTCCTTGAAATTCTCCTTAGCACCCATTGACATGCTTTGTAGCTGCATGCGAGTAGGTGCTAAATCAGCATTGTATTGGTATTGCCTGTAGAAGGCCTCAGCAAGATCATTCCAATCACGGATATTGACACTCTCCAATTGATAGTACCATTCCAATTGAGCTCCAGACAAGCTCTCTTGGAAGAAATGAATCCATAACTTCTTATCAGCAGTATGTGGTTGAATCCTCCGGACATAGGATCTTAAATGCAGCTTGGGACATGAGACACCATCATACACCACAAAAGCAGGAACCTTGAAACCAATAGGTATAACCACTCCAGATATTAAACTCGGATCTTCAAAATCCATCCCAGAAGATTTTTGTAACTCCATAGCATTCATTCTATCCACCAGCATCTTGTACTTATCTTCATTAGGATCATGATAATAATTTGCTTCAGAATCAGAATCTCCCACAGTATCATGGGGACTACCTCCCTCTTTCTCAGAATTTTCAGACTCATGATCATCAACCTGTTCCTTTGTCTTGATAGGGCCTCTAAATCTTCTTCCCAGATTGATAAGGCCTCCTGATCTTCTAGTCTTCTTCTTCTTCTTAGCCAGCAATGTCTTCAACTCATCTTGCCCCTTGGACAAGTTCAGAATCAACTCTTGGAATTGTGCATTCTGAGCCTGGAGATCTTTGACAGTCTGTTCAAGAGCCATTTCTGCTGAAATAAACAGCGAGAAGATAAGATACCTGTTCCTGTGATGCAATATGGTATGTAGATGCTTATGCAATGTTTTCAAGGACCGTAGGATTTAAATTTGTTTAAACCACCAAAAAGTAAACTTTTATTAGTAATAAACTTGTTTTCCCCTTGGGCTTACAATAAAAATGAAATGAATACAAAAAATGGGGTTTTAAGTCTCCCATGGACGTTTCCTCTTTGTGTTGAGGTGTGAGTTGAGATTCCGCTCCTCGTGAAGTTGTTTTGTTAGCTCCAGGATTCTTTCCTGACTTGCCTTGTAATGAGTCTCAAAAGTATCTCTTTGCTCCTTCAACTGGATCCAGGACCTCTGTAACTCTTCCATGTCAGTGGGCATGTCTGGATGAAGAATGATGTAAGAAGTATCTCTTTCAGCAACAGGCTCCATGGTAACTGGCAGGATAGCAGGATATGGCATTATAAGAGTCTGAGCACGAGATCGTACCCATCTGAGATATGGTTCCATAGGAATAGTGTATTTGGGTTCTAGAGTCTTGCTGTCAACCTTGTTCACTTTACCCCATGCTCGTATGAACCTTTGACGGTAACCTTGAAGATCGTTGTCGTAGTCGAACACAATACCCTGAATAAGCATGTCATGAGGACCATCAGTCCGAGCGTAACCAAACTGACGTAGAGCTAAAGAAGGGTTGTAGGTAATGCCCCCTCTTATGCCAAGGAGTGGCACATTAGGGAACTCCCCACAACGGTCAATGATGGTAACATTCTCCATAGATCTAGATCACCAATGAATATCTGAATGAGAAAGTGACATAATCCTCTTGGACCACCTGAACCCTTGTTCATTCTTCATCACTGATCGAGGAAGGTGAGAAATAAACCACCTAGATAATAGAGGTATGCAACACATCAGAGTTCCTCGTGCCTTCGTAGTACGGGTATGAAGAGAGTGTAAGATGTCTCCAAGTAATGTAGGCACTGGATTGCGAGTCAGAAATATGTTGATGGCGTGTACGTCTATGAACTGGTCTAGATTGGGGAACAGTACTAAGCCATAAATCAATAGGGCTAAGATCTCCTCAAAAGCATCATAACTCATAGCCTTCAGGAATACTTGAGCTTTCACCATCAATACCTTAGCAAGAATACCCTTAACTCCACTCCTTGTTTCTAGGACAATGTCTGATTTCTTTAAATGTAAGGCTGCAGCAATGACTTCAAGTTTAGGCTCTTTTTCCAAGCCTGTGAAGGGTTTCTGATCAAGAATAGGTATACCCAGAAGTTTGGAGAACTCTTCCATTGTAGGAACCAGTTGATAGTCGGGAAATGTGAAGCAATGATGTTTAGGGTCAAAGAACTGAAACAGGACACTCATCATGTCTTCATTGAACCCTGAAGTGACTAGATCCAGTAGGTGACCATGCCTCTTGATGAACTGGGAGTTTTCAGAAACTTGAGAGACCAATTCCTTAAGCTTAGGAGGTATTCCTACAAAGTTGATCCGGATAGTATTCCTACGAGCAGAAGCCATGACCTGCAGCAAAGAACAAAGATAAATCCTTTGGTCCTTGAAATGGTTAGTGAAAATGCTATGTTTATGATGCATGATGATGCTATGATGTTATGCTCAATCACAAACATGTGGCACACACAAACAAGTCACACAATAGCCCTAGGTTTGAAGGCTTGCATGAGGTTTAAAGGTAAGTACCCTCCCCTGAAGTTTAGTTGATTCATCCTGTCCTACAAAAGTAACCAGGTTCTAAGGGATCTCAAAATCATTGATCCTTCACAGGGGTGGTTGTTCAGTAGGCAACTTACTTGCCAACCAAAACCCTCCAAGTTTAGGATCTCAATGAGTGTAGTATCGAGTATCAACCAACTTCAGTCTTCACCAAAGCTGGTTATCTCACTATTTTCTAAAGGCCAAGATGGGATGACTAGGGTTTTAAAAGTCAGTTAGTGTATTGACAACATATGGCAGCCTCATATTATCCTCAACTTGCTTAAGGAACATAAGCACCAACCAAGAAGTCACACTAACTATGGCCACCAGATCAACCATATCGATATACGCCGTACAGTTTCCTTGGTCTATTGCCATTTACCTAAGGTACACTAGATCCGGGTTAGGGTCTTTCACACATAAGAGCACCCAACAGATAAGTATAAAGCAAACAAGGCAAACAATTTTAAAGTGATCAAATTCCTAAGGGTACCCCTCTTTTATTAATTCCCCAGCAGAGTCGCCAGTTCTGTAACACGGTGGGAGAACTGACTTTAGTTAAATGTTGCGGATAGCAAGAGTCGCCACCGACTTTTATTTTATCCAAAAGGAAAGGACATAAAAGAACAGGAAAGACCTTAAAAAGATTTTGAGTTCAGGGGGTAGGTTATACAAAGGGAAGGTATTAGCACCCTCTATATCCATGGTTATCCATGGGCTCTTAGTTACTTAGCTCACTTTGTTTGTTTGCAAGAGTGTAGTGTGTGATTAGAAAAATTTCTTTAAGTACTTTGTAATGACCCTCGTATGGGTGTATACAAAGCCTAGTTTAGAAATTGTGAGGTGTAAAAGTAATTTTGAAAAGTGTGAGCAAGTAACTATGAGATACCTACCCTAGATTAAGTCTTTCGTGTTCTCGTATATTCTTTCAATGGTAAGATTGTCCCTATTATTAAGGAATAGGTAGTCATTACCTTGGATGTGTTTAAGGGACGGGCGTAGGGTCATCGTATGGTCAATGAAGGCAACATAAGGGGTGTCTTTAGCAACTCGTAGGGACTATCATCATATTTACCGAGGGGACAAGATCATTATATCGTAGGCAACCTCGTAGGGACTTGATCTTTTAAGTTTATAGGGACTTGATGATTTTTCTGTTTGAAGGGACTTTGCTTAAGACACCCCTATTTTCGAGGGACTTGACCATTTAAAGAAGGAAACCAAGAGGAATACCCTAGGAAGTACAGATGGCGATCAAAGATCGACTGACGTGTGTGAGTGTTATTTTTCAGATATTTGTCTTGAATTTAATTTTCTAAGTTCAATTATTTACAGTTAGTTTTTTGCACTCCCTAAATTACTAACCACGCAATAAATATTTACAAAAATAAAAGCAAGAAAAATAAATTCCTAAACTATTACATGGCTATGGGACAGATACATAATAATCAGGCGAGAAAAAATAAATTTACAACCTATACATTTGTTCCTAATATTATAAATAAAACAAAATTAAAATAAGGAAAATAATGAAGCAAAAATAGAATAGATAAAAGCAAATAATAATAAAATAATAAATAAACAATGGTAATAAAGAAATAATAAAATAACAATAATAATAAAGTGATAATAAAAAGGTTAGAATTTTAAAAGAAATTATTTTAGGTTAAACAAGTTAGATTTTTTTAGAAGTTATTAGAAAAATATGAGTTTAAAATAAATTAGTAATAATAAAAGAATTTAAAATATATTAATGTACAAATTATAAAATAAAAGAGTTATATGAAAAATATTAAGTTAGTTATTTACAAAATAAATAAAGATTATAGAAAATATCAAATTATTAGATTAATAGGTTTATTATTGTTATTCAATTAGAAAAATGGTCAATTAGATTTTATTTACAAAATATATAAGGATTTATTATTATAAGTAAGTAAAAAAAAGTTATTAAAATAGTTAGTATTTATTATTTATTTATAAAAAATATAAAGGTTATAGAAAAATATTAAATAATTAATTTAGTAGGTTTTCACGCCCTACATTACTAAACCACGCAGTTAATATAGGATCAATGGCAGGAATTTAAATGGCAGAAAAATAAAATGGCAGAAAATAAAATCCTAATTATTACAACGCTTTGGTGCAGTTATATAATAAAGATGGCGAAAAGTAAAATTGAAAATATTACAAGTTAAAACTTAAAACATTACAAGGGCGAAGCAGTTACAGTGTATGAATAACATAAATATGAGCGAAAATAGGAAATAATAATAAGGTTTGTTAAGGTTTAAGAAAAGGTTTATGGTTTAGAGGAAACAACACGGTTAAAGTTTTAGGTTTGAAATTTAGAGTTTGTGGCGAAATTGTCAGGGTTTAGGAAAAATCAGGGTAGTTAGTTATGAAAAAAAATATGCAGATCTAAATATATGTATATATAAAAAAAATATGAATTAAAAAAAAAAAACGGCGTTGCTAGCGCAAAATTGCGATTATCGCAACTGGATCGGATAACACAAATGTCACGCCTCATACACGTATATGTGAAAACGGCGTATTGACACGATCCGATCCGAAAACATAATCAAATTAAAACATAAAATAGAAATATATATATATTTAACACACTAGTTACATATTATAAATTATATATTATATGATCCATATGCATTTTTATTAACAACAAAATTATTATTATATTATATTATATATTATGAGACATGTAAAACTTATATAAAAACAAACACATCAAATACATGATACAATGAACCAAATTATTATACATGTTATACTTATGTGCATAAAAAAGTAAAACGGCGATATCCTGATATATTTAATCAAACCGCATGTATCTGGAATACATAACACAGTCACACATATGAACATGTATTTGAAACACAGTAACAAATATATCAACAAAATAGATAAAGTATATATCATATATAAACTATTACCAAACTGTGTGTACGATAGTATAGATCAGCCAGTCTCAGTTTCTCTTTTTTGTTCTGTCTTTCGGCCTCCCTCTATCAGTCATGCTAGTAAATATATATAGGAACAAATTAGGTTAATGATAATGGGCCTAAGTTTATTTTGAAACACATAAGACACACTCACACACACATCACACACATCAAACACACATCACACACACACACACACACATCACACACACACATCACACACCTGACACACGCATCACACACACACACACACATCACACACACACACACACATCACACACACACACACATACACATCACACACACACACATCACACACATCAAACACATAAGACACACACACACACATCACACACATAAGACACACTCACACACACATCACACACATCAAACACACATCACACACACACACACACACATCACACACTCACACACATCACACACCTGACACACGCATCACACACACACACATCACACACACATACACACACATCACACACACACATACACATACACATCACACACACACACACACACACATACAAATCACACTCAAAAACACACACACATATACAAACACACACAATCACACAGACACATCACACACACAGAGACACAGACACAGATCATACACAATGAGACACACACACACACACACAAACACACACACACATATACACACAAACACGCATCACACACACATCACCCACATACACACACACACATCACATACACATATGCATCACATAGACATCACTCACACACACACATACACACACACACACACACACACACACACATCACACACATATATACACACATCACACATATCACACACACATCACATACATCACACACACATCACACACACATATCACACACACACATCACACACACACATATCACAAACACACATATTACACATATATCACGCACACACACACACTCACATCACACACACACATCACACCCACATATCAAACACGCATATCATACACATAACACACACACATCACACATATATCACACACACACACACATCATATATCACACACATCACACACACACACACATTACACACACACACACAAATCACACACACACATATACACAAAAATCACACAAATATCACATCACACACACACACAGAGATACGCACACACACATGACACACACAGAGACAGAGACACGTATCATATCATACACATTACATACACACAGATCACATCATACACAAATTACACACACATCACACCCACAACACACAAACACATACATACACACACACACATCACACATCACACATCACACACACATATATCACACACACACACACACATCACACACACACACACATATATCATATCACACACACACATCACACATCATACATACACACACATCACACACACACACACACATCACAGACACATACACACATCACACACACACACACAAACACACACACATCACACACACACACATCACACACACATACATCACACACACACACATCACACACACACACAAAAAGACACACACACACACACACATCACACACACAAACACATACACATCAGACAAACGTCACACATACATCACACATACATCACACACACACTCACACTCACACATACACACAATACACACACGCACACATCACATACATCATACACACACACAAACACACATCATACATACAAACACACACATCACACAAACATGACACACACACACAGAGACACATCACACACACATCACACACACATACACACAGAAATTACACAGACATCACACACAAACACACACACACATATCACCCACACACACACATACATACACATCACACACATCACACACACGCACACATACACACACAACTACATCACTAAAATCACACACACGTCACACTCACAACACACACCCACATCACACATACATCACCCACATATCACACACACATCACACATACACATCACACACCTGACACACGCATCTCACACACACACACAAACATCACACACACAGAGACACACACATACACATCACACACACAGAGACACACACATACTCATCACACACACACACACACACATATCACACACACACACATATCACACACACACACATCACACACAAATACACACATCACACATATCACACACACATCACATACATCACACACACATCACACACACATATCACACACACACATCACACACACACATATCACAAACACACACATTACACATATATCACGCACACACACACACAGACATCACACCCACATATCAAACACGCATATCATACACATAACACACACACATATCACACACACATCACACATATATCACACACACACACACATCATATATCACACACATCACACACACACACACACACATTACACACACACAAAATCACACACACACATATACACAAAAATCACACAAACATCACATCATACACACACACATCACATACACATATGCATCACATAGACATCACTCACACACACACGCACACACACACACACACATCACACACATATATACACACATCACACATATCACACACACATCACATACATCACACACACATCACACACACATATCACACACACACATATCACAAACACACACATTAGACATATATCACGCACACACACACACACATCACACACACACATCACACCCACATATCAAACACGCATATCATACACATAACACACACACATATCACACACACATCACACATATATCACACACACACACACATCATATATCACACACATCACACACACACACATTACACACACACACACAAATCACACACACAGATATACACAAAAATCACACAAACATCACATCACACACACACACAGAGACACGCACACACACATGACACACACAGAGACAGAGACACGTATCATATCATACACATTACATACACACAGATCACATCATACACAAATTACACACACATCACACACACATACATCACACCCACAACACACAAACACATACAAACACACACACACATCACACATCAGACATCAAACACACATATATCACACACACACACACATCACACACACACACACACACATATATCATATCACACACACATCACACATCATACATACACACACATCACACACACACACACACACACACACATCACAGACACATACACACATCACACACACACACACAAACACACACACATCACACACACACACACACATCACACACACATACATCACACACACACACATCACACACACACACAAAAAGACACACACACACACACACACATCACACACACAGACACATACACATCAGACAAACATCACACATACATCACACATACATCACACACACACTCACACTCACACATACACACAATACACACACGCACACATCACATACATCATACACACACACAAACACACATCACACACATCACACACATCACACACACATCACACACACATGACACACACACACAGAGACACATCACACAACACATACACACAGAAATTACACATACATCACACAGACATCACACACAAACACACACACACACATATCACCCACACACACACATACATACACATCACACACATCACACACACGCACACATACACACACAACTACATCACTAAAATCACACACACGTCACACTCACAACACACACCCACATCACACATACATCACCCACATATCACACACACATCACACACCTGACACACGCATCTCACACACACACACAAACATCACACACACACAGAGACACACACATACACATCACACACACAGAGACACACACATACTCATCACACACACACACACATATCACACACACACACACATATCACACACACACACATCACACACAAATACACACATCACACACACACACACACACACATCACAACACCACACACACATCAACACACACCACACATACAGACACATCACACACACATCATACACACACATCACACACAGACACACACACACACACATCACACACACACAAAGAGACACGCACCCAAACACATCACACACACATCAGACGCACAGACACACACACACACACACACACACATATATCACACATACACATCACACATATCACACACACACACATCACACACATCACACACGCATCACACACACAGACATATCACACACATAAGACGCACTCACACACACATCACACACATCAAACACACATCACACACACATCACACACCTGACACACGCATCACACACACACACATCCACCACACACACACACACACCGCACAGACACACACACACATCACACACACACACACAAACACACACACACACACTACACATCACACACACAGACACACACACACACACACATACAAATCACACTCAAAAACACACACACACATACAAACACACACAATCACACAGACACATCACACACACAGGGACACAGACCTAGATCACACACAATGAGACACACACACAAATACATCACACAAACGTCACACATATATCAAACACACACATATCACACAAATATCTCACACACACACACAAACACACACAGACACATCACACACACAGAGACACAGACACAGATCATACACAATGAGACACATAAACAAATACATCACACAAACATCACACATATATCAAACACACACATATCACACAAATATCACACACACACACACACACACACACAAACAAACACACACATATACACACAAACACACATCACACACACATCACCCACATACACACACACACATCACATACACATATGCATCACATAGACATCACTCACACGCACACACACACACACACACACACACACACATCACACACATATATACACACATCACACATATCACACACACATCACATACATCACACACACATCACACATATCACACACACATCACATACATCACACACACATCACACACACATATCATACACACACATCACACACACACATATCACAAACACACACATTACACATATATCACGCACACACACACACACACATCACACACACACATCACACCCACATATCAAACACGCATATCATACACATAACACACACACATATCACACACACATCACACATATATCACACACACACACATCATATATCACACACATCACACACACACACACACACAATCACACACACACATATACACAAAAATCACACAAAAATCACATCACACACACACATCACATACACATATGCATCACATAGACATCACTCACACACACACACACACATCACACACATATATACACACATCACACATATCACATACACATCACATACATCACACACACATCACACACACATATCACACACACACACATCACACACACACATATCACAAACACACACATTACACATATATCACACACACACACACACACATCACACACACACATCACACCCACATATCAAACACGCATATCATACACATAACACACACACATATCACACACACATCACACATATATCACACACACACACACATCATATATCACACACATCACACACACACACACACATTACACACACACACACATAAATCACACACACACATATACACAAAAATCACACAAACATCACATCACACACACACACAGAGATACGCACACACACATGACACACACAGAGACAGAGACACGTATCATATCATACACATTACATACACACAGATCACATCATACACAAATTACACACACATCACACACACACACATCACACCCACAACACACAAACACATACATACATACACACACAACACACATCACACATCACACACACATATATCACACACACACACACATCACACACACACACATATATATCATATCACACACACACATCACACATCATACATACACACACATCACACCACACACACACACACCATCACAGACACATACACACATCACACACACACACACAAACACACACACATCACACACACACTCACACATCACACACACATACATCACACACACACACATCACACACACACACACAAAAAGACACACACACCAACACACACACATCACACACACAGACACATACACATCAGACAAACGTCACACATACATCACACATACATCACACACACACTCACACTCACACATACACACAATACACACACGCACACATCACATACATCATACACACACACAAACACATATCACACACATCACACACACATCACACACACACACAGAGACACATCACACACACATCACACACACATACACACAGGAATTACACATACATCACACAGACATCACACACAAACACACACACACATACATCACCCACCACACACAAAACACATATCACACACATCACACACACGCACACATACACACACAACTGCATCACTAAAATCACACACATGTCACACTCACAACACACACCCACATCACACATACATCACCCACATATCACACACACATCACACATACACATCACACACCTGACACACGCATCTCACACACACACACAAACATCACACACACAGAGACACACACATACACATCACACACACAGAGACACACACATACTCATCACACACACACACACACACATATCACACACACACACACATATCACACACACACACACATCACACACAAATACACACATCACACACACACACACATCACACACACATCAAACACAAACACACAATACAAACACATCACACACCATCATACACACCACATCACACACAGACACACACACACACACATCACACACACACAAAGAGACACGCACCCAAACACATCACACACACATCAGACGCGCAGACACAAACACACACACATATATATCACACATACACATCACACATATCACACACACACACACATCACACACACATCACACATATCACACACACACACACATCACACACACATCACACACGCATCACACACACAGACATATCACACACATAAGACACACTCACACACA
>NW_026113090.1:0-42842 GCF_024323335.1 Lathyrus oleraceus | reverse complement strand
TAACCGGTTAACGCCCTGGGTTAACCGTTTAACGCAGGCAAACAGCACAATTCCACAAATATAACAGTGTTACCGGTTAACGCCCTGGGTTAACCGTGTTACGCAGACAAAACAGCAGTTCCTGCGCTAACACAAGGCAGAATGCAGAGTTCTCCGCATTTTCCGCCGTGTGGAGGACTTCCGGACCTCCGATTCAATTTCCGTAACAAGCTATACGTCGGGGAACCGACTCACACAATTACGGACTCAATTACAGCTTTACTACACTTATCATCACATATTTCAGCATTCAAACATCCCAATTAGGGTCACTTCAACGGTTTATCACTACCCATGACATGTTAATCTATAATACCCATTAAACGACGATAAACCCCCCTTACCTGAGTTTAATCGGCAATCTCTAAGCTTCAGCTTTCCGTTCTTCAACCTTTGCTCTCTAGCCTTTCCTCTTTGCCCTTTCTCCACTTTTCACCTTTCAGTCGCTTCTCTGTTTCACGTGAAAACTCTTTACCAAACCAAAAAACCCTTTTCCATATGCCAACTTATATATATTTTCCACTAATTATTATTCCAAATAATATTAATAATAATAATAATTCAATAATTCAATTTATTTAATTAAATTATTAAATATATATTAACTTAATTAAAATCCTCTTATTTAATTCGGGGTGTTACATAGTTTGCTTGGAAAGTCATTTTATGGTGTTGAAAGACTATAGGTCATTTTGTCTGAACCCTAGTTTTGAGGTCAACTTTAAAGACGATAACTTGCTCAATTTTATGAGATGAAATCCATTAAATTCTAATGATCAAATTCAAGATGTTTACTTCTACTTTTATGTTTGGAGGAACTTCAAATCCAACTTGAAAATCATGTGCCAAAAGAAACATTATAGGTCATTTTGGCCCAATACCATTGAACAAGTGATTTTCCTCAACTTCTAAAATGCATAACTCCTTCATGCAAATCCAAACGAGGTCAAATTTGTGACTAAATTGAATAGGTTGAAAGAGCTACAACTTTCATTAAAGAACGCTTCTCATTTGAAGTCCATAGAAAAAGTTATTCAAGGTGGAAAAGTGAACATTGACTTGGGACTTAAATTTTCAAATATGTTTGATTTCCCAAACTTCCAACTGAAAATTCATCATGATACAAGCTTCAAATGAAAAAGTGTGCAACATGAAAGTTGTTTCCCTTGACCTCACCATTCCAAAAACGTCCAAGATCACCTCATTTGGCCAAAGTAACATAGGACTAGAGCATGGGTGCAAGTTGAAGGACCATTGGATGTTTTCCACTTCCATTTTTCATACACAATTGCATGGCCTTCCAACTTGAATTCAGCATGATGCACACTCATTTTTGGATCAGAACACTCATTTCATGGCCTAGCACATTACATCATCCTACACATATATCATCCTCCATGAGTCCAAAAAGTCAAGAGAATGTCAGCTAGAAAGATGGTTCATGGTGGTTGACCAGAGAAAGTCAACTAGTCAAAACTGGGGTTCCATAGACCCTATCTCCTTCAATTTTTGTCATATGAAATGATTCCAAGAGAAACGTTACTCAAAATGACATTCCAGAAAACTTTAATGTTGAAGTCTAGATGTATTTTTGCTTGGAAAGTCATTTTTATGGTGAAAGACTATAGGTCATTTTGTCTGAACCCTAGTTTTGAGGTCAACTTTCAAAGACGATAACTTGCTCAATTTTTATGAGTAGAAATCCATTAAATTCTAATGATCAAATTCAAGATGTTTACTTCTACTTTTATGTTTGGAGGAACTTCAAATTCAACTTGAAAATGCATGTGCCAAAAAGAAACATTATAGGTCATTTTGGCCCAATACCATTGAACAAGTCATTTTCCTCAACTTCTAAAATGCATAACTCCTTCATGCAAAATCCAAACGAGGTCAAATTTGTAACTAAATTGAATAGGTTTGAAAGAGCTACAACTTTCATTAAAGAACGCTTCTCATTTGAAGTCCATAGAAAAAGTTATTCAAGGTGGAAAAAGTGAACATTTGACTTGGGACTTAGAAAATTTTCAAATATGTTTGATTTCCCAAACTTCCAACTGAAAATTCATCATGATACAAGCTTCAAATGAAAACGTGTGCAACATGAAAGTTGTTTCCCTTGACCTCACCATTCCAAAACGTCCAAGATCACCTCATTTGGCCAAAGTAACATAGGACTAGAGCATGGGTGCAAGTTGAAGGACCATTTGGATGTTTTCCACTTCCATTTTTCATACAAAATTGCATGGCCTTCCAACTTGAATTCAGCATGATGCACACTCATTTTGGATCAGAACACATCATTTCATGGGCCTAGCACATTACATCATCCTACACATATATCATCCTCCATGAGTCCAAAAAGTCAAGAGAATGTCAAGCTAGAAAGATGGTTCATGGTGGTTGACCAGAGAAAGTCAACTAGTCAAAACTGGGGTTCCATAGACCCTATCTCCTTCAATTTTTGTCATATGAAAATGATTCCAAGAGAAACGTTACTCAAAATGACATTCCAGAAAACTTTAATGTTGAAGTCTAGACGTAGTTTGTAACACCCTTCTAAAATACCCCAAATATTTAATAACAACAACAGATATAAATCAGAGTAATTATGAAAATCAAGGGTGTCACACAACATTTCACACCATAATAACTGTCATGCTCTTTATTTAATTCAAAATAGACATTTTTGCATAATTCGCAGCGGATAGAAATCAAATCAACCATTCAAACATATAACGTTTTACATGGAAAAATTGTCCACAATCAACAATAAAACAATTAAAATATCCCGTCCCGATGTTACATCTATCAGAGCATGACCCACTTAGGAGACTACACTAGACTCCAAGCATTAGCTTCTACTCAACTCATTGCTCGTTACCTGAAAAATAGTTGTAAGGGTGAGTTCCTCAATCGATATAATAAGCATTATAAATCATCATGTAATGCTAAGTAAATTTACACATTTCATCACCCTAATCGTAACATACATTCAGTAACGGCACATCAACTCAAACATCATACTTAATATCAACACAATTCCACTCCTCAATTAAATTAAATATCCATACAACAAGCCAACAAAATGCAACTCTAATGAGACTCGACTCGTCATGCATGTGGTACCATTCGGAGTAAAACTCCCAACTTAAAATCATTGCCATTTTATTGGGCATCAAGGCATAAGCCTTCAACTTTCAACTTAAAATTTTGCCAATCCAGGCCAACGTGGTGTGAGCAAAGCTCCGACTTAATGCATATGAATGTACATGGCATACACGACTTTAAACTGTCGACAACATAATAATAATAGCAACACAACAATGTTTCCAACCAAATCAACTTATAATCAACTTTGGCTCACCAAGCCTACAACTCAGTATTTTCAACAACTTAACACAACTTATCAACATATTTGTATCAACACTTCATAACATAGATCTAACATTTACTCATCAACTTAACTACCATATTACTTCATAACATGACTCAATCCCTACTATGTCACATACCAACATAGGCAAATCACCAATTATGTTCACAACATCAAAATATCAATTTTTCCAATTTCCAACAGTGTTAACCGGTTAACGCCCTGGGTTAACCGGTTAACGCAGGACAAAACACATTTTCTGGCAACACGCAACAGTGTTAACCGGTTAACGCCCTGGGTTAACCGGTTAACGCAGGCAAAACAGCACAATTCCACAAAATATAACAGTGTTAACCGGTTAACGCCCTGGGTTAACCGGTTAACGCAGACAAAACAGCAGTTCCTGCGCTAACACAAGGCAGAATGCAGAGTTCTCCGCATTTTCCGCCGTTGGAGGACTTCCGGACCTCCGATTCAATTTCCGTAACAAGCTATACGTTCGGGGGAACACGACTCACACAATTACGGACTCAATTACAGCTTTACTACAACTTATTCATCACAATATTTCAGCATTCAACATCCCAATTAGGGTCACTTCAACGGTTTATCACTACCCATGACATGTTAATCTATAATACCCATTAAACGACGATAAACCCCCCTTACCTGAGTTAATCCGGCAATCTCTAAGCTTCAAGCTTTTCCGTTCTTCAACCTTTGCTCTCTAGCTCTTCCTCTTTGCCCTTTCTCCACTTTTCACCTTTCAGCCGCTTCTCTGTTTCACGTGAAAACTCTTTACCAACCAAAAACCCTTTTTCCATATTCCAACTATATATATTTTCCACTAATTATTATTCCAAATAATATTAATAATAATAATAATTCAATAATTCAATTTATTTAATTAAATTATTAAATATATTATTAACTTAATTAAATAATCCTCTTATTTAATTCGGGGTGTTACAACTCTCCCCTACTAAAAGAGTTTTCGTCCTCGAAAACATACCTCAAGCAAATAACTCCAGATAAGACTCCTTCATCTGACTCTCCAGTTCCCAAGTCACATTGCCACCTGCTGGTCCTCCCCAAGCTACCTTCACTAAGGCAATCTCTTTACCCCGCAACTGCTTCAACTCACGATCCTCAATCCTCATAGGCGATATTTCAACAGTCAGGTTATCTCTCACCTGTACATCATCTACTTGGATCACATGCGACGGATCATGAATGTACCTCCTCAACTGAGACACATGAAAAACCTCATGCAAATTCGCAAGTGACGGCGGTAAAGCGATACGATAGGCTACCTCTCCTATCCTCTCCAAAATCTGATAAGGACCAATAAATCGAGGTGTCAACTTCTTTGACTTCAAAGCTCGACCAACCCCAGTTATCGGAGTAACACGAAGAAACACATGATCTCCCTCTTGGAACTCAAGTGACTTCCTCCTCTTATCATGATAACTCTTCTGACGACTCTGAGCAATTCTCATCTTCTCCTGAATCATCTTAATCTTTTCTGTAGTCTGTTGAACAATCTCCGGTCCAACCACAACACTCTCACCGGACTCATACCAACATAACGGTGTCCGACATCTCCTACCATACAAAGCTTCAAACGGCGCCATACCAATGCTCGAATGAAAACTATTGTTGTAGGTAAACTCAATCAAAGGTAAATAACAATCCCAAGCACCTCCCTTTTCCAAAACACAAGCTCTCAAAAGATCCTCTAATGACTGAATCGTCCTCTCAGTCTGACCATCAGTCTGCGGGTGATATGCAGAGCTCAATCTCAGTTTAGTTCCCAAAGCCTTCTGCAAACCTTCCCAGAATTTCGATGCAAATCTAGGATCTCTGTCCGAAACAATACTCGACGGAATACCATGCAAACTTACAATCTTCTCAATATACAACTCAGCTAATTTCTCTAACGGATAGTCCATTCTGATCGGAATGAAATGAGCCGACTTTGTCAATCTGTCAACAATCACCCAAATAGCTTCAAAATTCTTAATTGTCCTCGGTAACCCAGAAACAAAATCCATACTGATACTATCCCACTTCCACTCTGGAATAGCCAACGGTTGCATTAGCCCAGACGGCTTCTGATGCTCAACCTTTGACTTCTGACAAGTCAAACAAGAATAAACAAAACTCGCAATTTCTCTTTTCATTCCCGGCCACCAAAATAACTTTTTCAAATCATGATACATCTTCGTAGCTCCAGGATGAATACTCAACCCACTACGATGTCCTTCTTCAAGAATACTCTTCTTAAGTTCGGTAACATCCGGAATACACACCCGATTACCAAATTTCAAAACATCATTCTCATCAACTCTGAATTCGCCACCTTGACCTTGATTCACTAGAGTCAACTTATCAACCAAAAGCATATCGGATTTCTGACCCTCTCTGATCTCATCCAGAATACCACTTGTTAACTTCAACATTCCCAATTTAACACTATTGTGAGTACTCTCACACACCAAACTCAAGTCTCTAAACTGCTCAATTAAATCCAATTCCTTAACCATTAGCATAGACATATGTAATGATTTCCGGCTCAATGCATCAGCCACTACGTTTGCTTTACCCGGATGGTAATTCAAACCAAAGTCATAATCCTTCAGAAACTCTAACCATCTTCTCTGTCTCATATTCAGCTCTTTCTGATCAAACAAATACTTTAAACTTTTATGGTCACTGAAAACCTCAAATCTCGATCCGTACAAGTAATGCCTCCATAACTTCAGAACAAATACCACAGCTGCCAACTCTAAATCGTGTGTCGGATAGTTCCTCTCATGAACCCTCAGCTGTCTTGAAGCATAAGCTATAACCTGCTTATTCTGCATCAACACGCCACCCAAACCCAACAATGAAGCATCACAGTAAACTTCAAATGATTCCGACGGACTCGGTAATATCAGAATAGGAGCAGTAGTTAACCTTCTCTTTAACTCTTGGAAACCTTCTTCACATTTTGAGTCCCAAACAAACGCTTGCTCCTTCCTAGTCAACATCGTCAATGGTAACACCAACTTAGAAAATCCCTCAATGAACTTCCTATAATAACCAGCCAAACCAAGGAAACTTCGAATCTCAGCAACAGACTTCGGAGCTTCCCACTTAGATACCGGTTCTATCTTAGAAGGATCAACAGCAACACCACCTCTTGAAATCACATGACCAAGAAAACTTACTTCTCCTAACCAAAATTCACACTTGGACAATTTAGCAAATAACTTCTTTTCTCGTAGAACTCCCAAAACCACTCTCAAATGTTCAGCATGCTCTTCTTCAGATTTCGAATACACCAAAATATCATCAATAAACACCACAACAAACTTGTCTAGGTACGGATGGAAAATCCTATTCATATACTCCATAAATACTCCAGGCGCATTAGTCACACCAAAAGGCATTACAGAATACTCATAATGTTCATACCTTGTTCTGAAAGCAGTCTTCTGAATATCCTCGGTTTTCACACGGATCTGATGATACCCAGATCTCAAATCTATTTTGCTGAACACACTTGCACCAACCAACTGATCCATCAAATCATCAATCCTCGGCAAAGGATACCGATTCTTGATCGTCACTTTATTCAGTTGCCTGTAGTCCACACACAACCTCATAGTACCTTCTTTCTTCTTAACCAATAGCACTGGTGCACCCCACGGTGACACACTCGGACGAATAAACTTCTTATCCAACAGATCTTCCAACTGACTCTTCAATTCAGTTAACTCAACAGCAGACATACGGTACGGAGCCATCGATATCGGCCTAGTACCAGGTATCAAATCAATCGAGAACTCCACTTCGCGTTCTGGCGGTAATTCATTCACCTCTTCCGGAAACACATCAGGAAAATCACACACCACGGCTAGATCGCCAATCACCAGTTTACCTTTAGTCTCCAAAGTCGCTAACAGCATAAACAACTCTGCCCCATCAGCTACTTCCTCATTCACCTGCCTTGCTGATAGAAACAAACTCTTTCCCTCCTCAACCTCAGGAAAGACCACCGTCTTATCAAAACAATTGATAGAAACTCGGTTAAACACCAACCAGTTCATACCCAGAATAACATCAATCTGCACTAGTGGAAGACATACTAGGTCCATCCCAAAGTCTCTACCAAAAATACTCAAAGGGCAATTTAAACAAACCGAAGTAGTAGTCACTGAACCCTTCGCAGGAGTATCAATTACCATACTACCAAACATCTCAGATATCTCTAACTTAAGTTTCACAGCACAATTCAAAGATATAAAGGAATGAGTCACACCTGTGTCAATAATAGCTACAAGAGGAAAGCCATTAATATAACACGTACCTCGGATAAGTCTGTCCTCACTGGAGGTTTGAGTTCCGGTCAATGCGAACACCTTCCCAGTCTGAGATTTCTTTGGCTTCTGACACTGACTTCCAATATGCCCTTCTTCGCCACAATTAAAACAAATCATTTCCTTGTGCTTGCAATCAGCTATTGCATGACCAGTCTTACCACAGCGAAAACACCTCTTTACTTCAGCAGTGCATACATTACTCTTATGACCAGCCTGACCACATTTGAAGCAAACTATACCAGCAGGAGCACCTCCCCTACTGGTCCTCTGAGCCGGAGCAGCTCCTTGCTTTCCTTTTCCCACTGGGGCATCATACGGTTTGCCACGGTTTTGATGTTGCTTGCCCCTGCGGTCACTGACAATCTTGTAATGAGCATTATTGTCTTCTTCAAATATCCTGCAGCTATCAACCAATTCAGTAAAAATGCGTATCTTCTGATACCCAACAGCCTTCTTAATTTCAGAGCGCAGTCCATTTTCAAACTTGATGCACTTTGAAAATTCAGCACCAGCACCAGTGTAATGAGGATAAAATTTGGACAGCTCCACAAATTTCGCAGCATAATCAGTGACAGACATGTTTCCTTGCTTCAGCTCAAGGAACTCAATTTCCTTCTTACCACGGACATCTTCCGGATAATACTTTCTCATGAATTCCCTACGGAATACATCCCAAGTAATGACTTCACCTGCCACGGTCAACCTCTCGTGAGTCTCTAGCCACCAGTCATCAGCTTCGACTGCTAGCATGTGAGTACCATACCGAACCTTCTGAGCTGGAGTGCAATCCATAACACGGAAGATTCTCTCAATCTCTTTCAACCATCCCAAGGCTGCATCTGGATCATGCTTCCCTTTAAACACCGGCGGATTCTCTCTCTGAAAAGTCGCCAAGCTACGTGATCCAGCATCTCCACCAGCATTTGGCAGGTTCTGCACAGCTTGTGCCATCGCTTGCATTGCGGCAGCCATTGCAGCGTCATTCCTTCCAGCCATTTCAACTTATCAATACAACACAACTTAAAGTTAGATTGGTAACAATACACAATTGTTAGACAGTAACGACACGACAACTGGCCGGACAGACCGACCTGCTCTGATACCACTAATGTAACACCCTTCTAAAATACCCCAAATATTTAATAACAACAACAGATATAAATCAGAGTAATTATGAAAATCAAGGGTGTCACACAATATTTCACACCATAATAACTGTCATGCTCTTTATTTAATTCAAAATAAACATTTTTGCATAATTCGCAGCGGATAGAAATCAAATCAACCATTCAAACATATAACGTTTTACATGGAAAAATTGTCCACAATCAACAATAAAACAATTAAAATATCCCGTCCCGATGTTACATCTATCAGAGCATGACCCACTTAGGAGACTACACTAGACTCCAAGCATTAGCTTCTACTCAACTCATTGCTCGTTACCTGAAAAATAGTTGTAAGGGTGAGTTCCTCAATCGATATAATAAGCATTATAAATCATCATGTAATGCTAAGTAAATTTACACATTTCATCACCCTAATCGTAACATACATTCAGTAACGGCACATCAACTCAAACATCATACTTAATATCAACACAATTCCACTCCTCAATTAAATTAAATATCCATACAACAAGCCAACAAAATGCAACTCTAATGAGACTCGACTCGTCATGCATGTGGTACCATTCGGAGTAAAACTCCCAACTTAAAATCATTGCCATTTTATTGGGCATCAAGGCATAAGCCTTCAACTTTCAACTTAAAATTTTGCCAATCCAGGCCAACGTGGTGTGAGCAAAGCTCCGACTTAATGCATATGAATGTACATGGCATACACGACTTTAAACTGTCGACAACATAATAATAATAGCAACACAACAATGTTTCCAACCAAATCAACTTTTAATCAACTTTGGCTCACCAAGCCTACAACTCAGTATTTTCAACAACTTTAACACAACTTATCAACATATTTGTATCAACACTTCATAACATAGATCTAACAATTTACTCATCAACTTAACTACCATATTACTTCATAACATGACTCAATCCCTACTATGTCACATACCAACATAGGCAAATCACCAATTATGTTCACAACATCAAAATATCAATTTTTCCAATTTCCAACAGTGTTAACCGGTTAACGCCCTGGGTTAACCGGTTAACGCAGGACAAAACACATTTTCTGGCAACACGCAACAGTGTTAACCGGTTAACGCCCTGGGTTAACCGGTTAACGCAGGCAAAACAGCACAATTCCACAAAATATAACAGTGTTAACCGGTTAACGCCCTGGGTTAACCGGTTAACGCAGACAAAACAGCAGTTCCTGCGCTAACACAAGGCAGAATGCAGAGTTCTCCGCATTTTCCGCCGTTGGAGGACTTCCGGACCTCCGATTCAATTTCCGTAACAAGCTATACGTTCGGGGGAACACGACTCACACAATTACGGACTCAATTACAGCTTTACTACAACTTATTCATCACAATATTTCAGCATTCAACATCCCAATTAGGGTCACTTCAACGGTTTATCACTACCCATGACATGTTAATCTATAATACCCATTAAACGACGATAAACCCCCCTTACCTGAGTTAATCCGGCAATCTCTAAGCTTCAAGCTTTTCCGTTCTTCAACCTTTGCTCTCTAGCTCTTCCTCTTTGCCCTTTCTCCACTTTTCACCTTTCAGCCGCTTCTCTGTTTCACGTGAAAACTCTTTACCAACCAAAAACCCTTTTTCCATATTCCAACTTATATATATTTTCCACTAATTATTATTCCAAATAATATTAATAATAATAATAATTCAATAATTCAATTTATTTAATTAAATTATTAAATATATTATTAACTTAATTAAATAATCCTCTTATTTAATTCGGGGTGTTACATAGTTTTGCTTGGAAAGTCATTTTTTATGGTGAAAGACTATAGGTCATTTTGTCTGAACCCTAGTTTTGAGGTCAACTTTCAAAGACGATAACTTGCTCAATTTTTATGAGATGAAATCCATTAAATTCTAATGATCAAATTCAAGATGTTTACTTCTACTTTTATGTTTGGAGGAACTTCAAATTCAACTTGAAAATGCATGTGCCAAAAAGAAACATTATAGGTCATTTTGGCCCAATACCATTGAACAAGTGATTTTCCTCAACTTCTAAAATGCATAACTCCTTCATGCAAAATCCAAACGAGGTCAAATTTGTGACTAAATTGAATAGGTTTGAAAGAGCTACAACTTTCATTAAAGAACGCTTCTCATTTGAAGTCCATAGAAAAAGTTATTCAAGGTGGAAAAAGTGAACATTTGACTTGGGACTTAGAAAATTTTCAAATATGTTTGATTTCCCAAACTTCCAACTGAAAATTCATCATGATACAAGCTTCAAATGAAAAAGTGTGCAACATGAAAGTTGTTTCCCTTGACCTCACCATTCCAAAACGTCCAAGATCACCTCATTTGGCCAAAGTAACATAGGACTAGAGCATGGGTGCAAGTTGAAGGACCATTTGGATGTTTTCCACTTCCATTTTTCATACACAATTGCATGGCCTTCCAACTTGAATTCAGCTTGATGCACACTCATTTTTGGATCAGAACACATCATTTCATGGGCCTAGCACATTACATCATCCTACACATATATCATCCTCCATGAGTCCAAAAAGTCAAGAGAATGTCAAGCTAGAAAGATGGTTCATGGTGGTTGACCAGAGAAAGTCAACTAGTCAAAACTGGGGTTCCATAGACCCTATCTCTTTAAATTTTTGTCATATGAAAATGATTCCAAGAGAAACGTTACTCAAAATGACATTCCAGAAAACTTTAATGTTGAAGTCTAGACGTAGTTTTGCTTGGAAAGTCATTTTTTATGGTGAAAGACTATAGGTCATTTTGTCTGAACCCTAGTTTTGAGGTCACCTTTCAAAGACGATAACTTGCTCAATTTTTATGAGATGAAATCCATTAAATTCTAATGATCAAATTCAAGATGTTTACTTCTACTTTTATGTTTGGAGGAACTTCAAATTCAACTTGAAAATGCATGTGCCAAAAAGAAACATTATAGGTCATTTTGGCCCAATACCATTGAACAAGTGATTTTCCTCAACTTCTAAAATGCATAACTCCTTCATGCAAAATCCAAACGAGGTCAAATTTGTGACTAAATTGAATAGGTTTGAAAGAGCTACAACTTTCATTAAAGAACGCTTCTCATTTGAAGTCCATAGAAAAAGTTATTCAAGGTGGAAAAAGTGAACATTTGACTTGGGACTTAGAAAATTTTCAAATATGTTTGATTTCCCAAACTTCCAACTGAAAATTCATCATGATACAAGCTTCAAATGAAAAAGTGTTCAACATGAAAGTTGTTTCCCTTGACCTCACCATTCCAAAACGTCCAAGATCACCTCATTTGGCCAAAGTAACATATGACTAGAGCATGGGTGCAAGTTGAAGGACCATTTGGATGTTTTTCACTTCCATTTTTCATACACAATTGCATGGCCTTCCAACTTGAATTCAGCATGATGCACACTCATTTTTGGATCAGAACACATCATTTCATGGGCCTAGCACATTACATCATCCTACACATATATCATCCTCCATGAGTCCAAAAAGTCAAGAGAATGTCAAGCTAGAAAGATGGTTCATGGTGGTTGACCAGAGAAATTCAACCAGTCAAAACTAGGGTTCCATAGACCCTATCTCCTTCAATTTTTGTCATATGAAAATGATTCCAAGAGAAACGTTACTCAAAATGACATTCCAAAAAACTTTAATGTTGAAGTCTAGACGTAGTTTTGCTTGGAAAGTCATTTTTTATGGTGAAAGACTATAGGTCATTTTGTCTGAACCCTAGTTTTGAGGTCAACTTTCCAAGACGATTACTTGCTCAATTTTTATGAGATGAAATCCATTAAATTCTAATGATCAAATTCAAGATGTTTACTTCTACTTTTATGTTTGGAGGAAGTTCAAATTCAACTTTAAAATGCATGTGCCAAAAAGAAACATTATAGGTCATTTTGGCCCAATACCATTGAACAAGTCATTTTCCTCAACTTCTAAAATGCATAACTCTTTCATGCAAAATCCAAACGAGGTCAAATTTGTGACTAAATTGAATAGGTTTGAAAGAGCTACAACTTTCATTAAAGAACGCTTCTCATTTGAAGTCCATAGAAAAAGTTATTCAAGGTGGAAAAAGTGAACATTTGACTTGGGACTTAGAAAATTTTCAAATATGTTTGATTTCCCAAACTTCCAACTGAAAATTCATCATGATACAAGCTTCAAATGAAAAAGTGTGCAACATGAAAGTTGTTTCCCTTGACCTCACCATTCCAAAACGTCCAAGATCACCTCATTTGGCCAAAGTAACATAGGACTAGAGCATGGGTGCAAGTTGAAGGACCATTTGGATGTTTTCCACTTCCATTTTTCATACACAATTGCATGGCCTTCCAACTTGAATTCAACATGATGCACACTCATTTTTGGATCAGAACACATCATTTCATGGGCCTAGCACATTACATCATCCTACACATATATCATCCTCCATGAGTCCAAAAAGTCAAGAGAATGTCAAGCTAGAAAGATGGTTCATGGTGGTTGACCAGAGAAAGTCAACTAGTCAAAACTGGGGTTCCATAGACCCTATCTCCTTCAATTTTTGTCATATGAAAATGATTCCAAGAGAAACGTTACTCAAAATGACATTCCAAAAAACTTTAATGTTGAAGTCTAGACGTATTTTTGCTTGGAAAGTCATTTTTTATGGTGAAAGACTATAGGTCATTTTGTCTGAACCCTAGTTTTGAGGTCAACTTTCAAAGACGATAACTTGCTCAATTTTTATGAGATGAAATCCATTAAATTCTAATGATCAAATTCAAGATGTTTACTTCTACTTTTATGTTTGGAGGAACTTCAAATTCAACTTGAAAATGCATGTGCCAAAAAGAAACATTATAGGTCATTTTGGCCCAATACCATTGAACAAGTCATTTTCCTCAACTTCTAAAATGCATAACTCCTTCATGCAAAATCCAAACGAGGTCAAATTTGTAACTAAATTGAATAGGTTTGAAAGAGCTACAACTTTCATTAAAGAACGCTTCTCATTTGAAGTCCATAGAAAAAGTTATTCAAGGTGGAAAAAGTGAACATTTGACTTGGGACTTAGAAAATTTTCAAATATGTTTGATTTCCCAAACTTCCAACTGAAAATTCATCATGATACAAGCTTCAAATGAAAAAGTGTTCAACATGAAAGTTGTTTCCCTTAACCTCACCATTCCAAAACGTCCAAGATCACCTCATTTGGCCAAAGTAACATATGACTAGAGCATGGGTGCAAGTTGAAGGACCATTTGGATGTTTTCCACTTCCATTTTTCATACACAATTGCATGGCCTTCCAACATGAATTCAGCATGATGCACACTCATTTTTGGATCAGAACACATCATTTCATGGGCCTAGCACATTACATCATCCTACACATATATCATCCTCCATGAGTCCAAAAAGTTAAGAGAATGTCAAGCTAGAAAGATGGTTCATGGTTGTTGACCAGAGAAAGTCAACTAGTCAAAACTAGGGTTCCATAGACCCTATCTCCTTCAATTTTTGTCATATGAAAATGATTCCAAGAGAAACATTACTCAAAATGACATTCCAAAAAACTTTAATGTTGAAGTCAAGACGTAGTTTTGCTTGGAAAGTCATTTTTTATGGTGAAAGACTATAGGTCATTTTGTCTGAACCCTAGTTTTGAGGTCAACTTTCCAAGACGATAACTTGCTCAATTTTTATGAGATGAAATCCATTAAATTCTAATGATCAAATTCAAGATGTTTACTTCTACTTTTATGTTTGGAGGAAGTTCAAATTCAACTTGAAAATGCATGTGCCAAAAAGAAACATTATAGGTCATTTTGGCCCAATACCATTGAACAAGTGATTTTCCTCAACTTCTAAAATGCATAACTCCTTCATGCAAAATCCAAACGAGGTCAAATTTGTGACTAAATTGAATAGGTTTGAAAGAGCTACAACTTTCATTAAAGAACGCTTCTCATTTGAAGTCCATAGAAAAAGTTATTCAAGGTGGAAAAAGTGAACATTTGACTTGGGACTTAGAAAATTTTCAAATATGTTTGATTTCCCAAACTTCCAACTGAAAATTCATCATGATACAAGCTTCAAATGAAAAAGTGTTCAACATGAAAGTTGTTTCCCTTGACCTCACCATTCCAAAACGTCCAAGATCACCTCATTTGGCCAAAGTAACATATGACTAGAGCATGGGTGCAAGTTGAAGGACCATTTGGATGTTTTTCACTTCCATTTTTCATACACAATTGCATGGCCTTCCAACTTGAATTCAGCATGATGCACACTCATTTTTGGATCAGAACACATCATTTCATGGGCCTAGCACATTACATCATCCTACACATATATCATCCTCCATGAGTCCAAAAAGTCAAGAGAATGTCAAGCTAGAAAGATGGTTCATGGTGGTTGACCAGAGAAAGTCAACCAGTCAAAACTAGGGTTCCATAGACCCTATCTCCTTCAATTTTTGTCATATGAAAATGATTCCAAGAGAAACGTTACTCAAAATGACATTCCAAAAAACTTTAATGTTGAAGTCTAGACGTAGTTTTGCTTGGAAAGTCATTTTTTATGGTGAAAGACTATAGGTCATTTTGTCTGAACCCTAGTTTTGAGGTCAACTTTCCAAGACGATTACTTGCTCAATTTTTATGAGATGAAATCCATTAAATTCTAATGATCAAATTCAAGATGTTTACTTCTACTTTTATGTTTGGAGGAACTTCAAATTCAACTTGAAAATGCATGTGCCAAAAAGAAACATTATAGGTCATTTTGGCCCAATACCATTGAACAAGTCATTTTCCTCAACTTCTAAAATGCATAACTCCTTCATGCAAAATCCAAACGAGGTTAAATTTGTAACTAAATTGAATAGGTTTGAAAGAGCTACAACTTTCATTAAAGAACGCTTCTCATTTGAAGTCCATAGAAAAAGTTATTCAAGGTGGAAAAAGTGAACATTTGACTTGGGACTTAGAAAATTTTCAAATATGTTTGATTTCCCAAACTTCCAACTGAAAATTCATCATGATACAAGCTTCAAATGAAAAAGTGTTCAACATGAAAGTTGTTTCCCTTAACCTCACCATTCCAAAACGTCCAAGATCACCTCATTTGGCCAAAGTAACATATGACTAGAGCATGGGTGCAAGTTGAAGGACCATTTGGATGTTTTCCACTTCCATTTTTCATACACAATTGCATGGCCTTCCAACTTGAATTCAGCATGATGCACACTCATTTTTGGATCAGAACACATCATTTCATGGGCCTAGCACATTACATCATCCTACACATATATCATCCTCCATGAGTCCAAAAAGTCAAGAGAATGTCAAGCTAGAAAGATGGTTCATGGTGGTTGACCAGAGAAAGTCAACTAGTCAAAACTGGGGTTCCATAGACCCTATCTCCTTCAATTTTTGTCATATGAAAATGATTCCAAGAGAAACGTTACTCAAAATGACATTCCAAAAAACTTTAATGTTGAAGTCTAGACGTATTTTTGCTTGGAAAGTCATTTTTTATGGTGAAAGACTATAGGTCATTTTGTCTGAACCCTAGTTTTGAATTCAACTTTCAAAGACGATAACTTGCTCAATTTTTATGAGATGAAATCCATTAAATTCTAATGATCAAATTCAAGATGTTTACTTCTACTTTTATGTTTGGAGGAACTTCAAATTCAACTTGAAAATGCATGTGCCAAAAAGAAACATTATAGGTCATTTTGGCCCAATACCATTGAACAAGTCATTTTCCTCAACTTCTAAAATGCATAACTCCTTCATGCAAAATCCAAACGAGGTCAAATTTGTAACTAAATTGAATAGGTTTGAAAGAGCTACAACTTTCATTAAAGAACGCTTCTCATTTGAAGTCCATAGAAAAAGTTATTCAAGGTGGAAAAAGTGAACATTTGACTTGGGACTTAGAAAATTTTCAAATATGTTTGATTTCCCAAACTTCCAACTGAAAATTCATCATGATACAAGCTTCAAATGAAAAAGTGTTCAACATGAAAGTTGTTTCCCTTAACCTCACCATTCCAAAACGTCCAAGATCACCTCATTTGGGTAAAGTAACATAGGACTAGAGCATGGGTGCAAGTTGAAGGACCATTTGGATGTTTTCCACTTCCATTTTTCATACACAATTGCATGGCCTTCCAACTTGAATTCAGCATGATGCACACTCATTTTTGGATCAGAACACATCATTTCATGGGCCTAGCACATTACATCATCCTACACATATATCATCCTCCATGAGTCCAAAAAGTCAAGAGAATGTCAAGCTAGAAAGATGGTTCATGGTTGTTGACCAGAGAAAGTCAACTAGTCAAAACTAGGGTTCCATAGACCCTATCTCCTTCAATTTTTGTCATATGAAAATGATTCCAAGAGAAACGTTACTCAAAATGACATTCCAAAAAACTTTAATGTTGAAGTCTAGACGTAGTTTTGCTTGGAAAGTCATTTTTTATGGTGAAAGACTATAGGTCATTTTGTCTGAACCCTAGTTTTGAGGTCAACTTTCCAAGACGATAACTTGCTCAATTTTTATGAGATGAAATCCATTAAATTCTAATGATCAAATTCAAGATGTTTACTTCTACTTTTATGTTTGGAGGAACTTCAAATTCAACTTGAAAATGCATGTGCCAAAAAGAAACATTATAGGTCATTTTGGCCCAATACCATTGAACAAGTCATTTTCCTCAACTTCTAAAATGCATAACTCCTTCATGCAAAATCCAAAAGAGGTCAAATTTGTGACTAAATTGAATAGGTTTGAAAGAGCTACAACTTTCATTAAAGAACGCTTCTCATTTGAAGTCCATAGAAAAAGTTATTCAAGGTGGAAAAAGTGAACATTTGACTTGGGACTTAGAAAATTTTCAAATATGTTTGATTTCCCAAACTTCCAACTGAAAATTCATCATGATACAAGCTTCAAATGAAAAAGTGTTCAACATGAAAGTTGTTTCCCTTAACCTCACCATTCCAAAACGTCCAAGATCACCTCATTTGGGTAAAGTAACATATGACTAGAGCATGGGTGCAAGTTGAAGGACCATTTGGATGTTTTCCACTTCCATTTTTCATACACAATTGCATGGCCTTCCAACATGAATTCAGCATGATGCACACTCATTTTTGGATCAGAACACATCATTTCATGGGCCTAACACATTACATCATCCTACACATATATCATCCTCCATGAGTCCAAAAAGTCAAGAGAATGTCAAGCTAGAAAGATGGTTCATGGTGGTTGACCAGAGAAAGTCAACTAGTCAAAACTGGGGTTCCATAGACCCTATCTCCTTCAATTTTTGTCACATGAAAATGATTCCAAGAGAAACGTTACTCAAAATGACATTCCAAAAAACTTTAATGTTGAAGTCTAGACGTATTTTTGCTTGGAAAGTCATTTTTTATGGTGAAAGACTATAGGTCATTTTGTCTGAACCCTAGTTTTGAGGTCAACTTTCAAAGACGATAACTTGCTCAATTTTTATGAGATGAAATCCATTAAATTCTAATGATCAAATTCAAGATGTTTACTTCTACTTTTATGTTTGGAGGAACTTCAAATTCAACTTGAAAATGCATGTGCCAAAAAGAAACATTATAGGTCATTTTGGCCCAATACCATTGAACAAGTCATTTTCCTCAACTTCTAAAATGCATAACTCCTTCATGCAAAATCCAAACGAGGTCAAATTTGTGACTAAATTGAATAGGTTTGAAAGAGCTACAACTTTCATTAAAGAACGCTTCTCATTTGAAGTCCATAGAAAAAGTTATTCAAGGTGGAAAAAGTGAACATTTGACTTGGGACTTAGAAAATTTTCAAATATGTTTGATTTCCCAAACTTCCAACTGAAAATTCATCATGATACAAGCTTCAAATGAAAAAGTGTTCAACATGAAAGTTGTTTCCCTTGACCTCACCATTCCAAAACGTCCAAGATCACCTCATTTGGGTAAAGTAACATATGACTAGAGCATGGGTGCAAGTTGAAGGACCATTTGGATGTTTTCCACTTCCATTTTTCATACACAATTGCATGGCCTTCCAACTTGAATTCAGCATGATGCACACTCATTTTTGGATCAGAACACATCATTTCATGGGCCTAGCACATTACATCATCCTACACATATATCATCCTCCATGAGTCCAAAAAGTAAGAGAATGTCAAGCTAGAAAGATGGTTCATGGTTGTTGACCAGAGAAAGTCAACTAGTCAAAACTAGGGTTCCATAGACCCTATCTCCTTCAATTTTTGTCATATGAAAATGATTCCAAGAGAAACGTTACTCAAAATGACATTCCAAAAAACTTTAATGTTGAAGTCTAGACGTAGTTTTGCTTGGAAAGTCATTTTTTATGGTGAAAGACTATAGGTCATTTTGTCTGAACCCTAGTTTTGAGGTCAACTTTCCAAGACGATAACTTGCTCAATTTTTATGAGATGAAATCCATTAAATTCTAATGATCAAATTCAAGATGTTTACTTCTACTTTTATGTTTGGAGGAAGTTCAAATTCAACTTGAAAATGCATGTGCCAAAAAGAAACATTATAGGTCATTTTGGCCCAATACCATTGAACAAGTGATTTTCCTCAACTTCTAAAATGCATAACTCCTTCATGCAAAATCCAAACGAGGTCAAATTTGTGACTAAATTGAATAGGTTTGAAAGAGCTACAACTTTCATTAAAGAACGCTTCTTATTTGAAGTCCATAGAAAAAGTTATTCAAGGTGGAAAAAGTGAACATTTGACTTGGGACTTAGAAAATTTTCAAATATGTTTGATTTCCCAAACTTCCAACTGAAAATTCATCATGATACAAGCTTCAAATGAAAAAGTGTGCAACATGAAAGTTGTTTCCCTTGACCTCACCATTCCAAAACGTCCAAGATCACCTCATTTGGCCAAAGTAACATAGGACTAGAGCATGGGTGCAAGTTGAAGGACCATTTGGATGTTTTCCACTTCCATTTTTCATACACAATTGCATGGCCTTCCAACTTGAATTCAGCATGATGCACACTCATTTTTGGATCAGAACACATCATTTCATGGGCCTAGCACATTACATCATCCTACACATATATCATCCTCCATGAGTCCAAAAAGTCAAGAGAATGTCAAGCTAGAAAGATGGTTCATGGTGGTTGACCAGAGAAAGTCAACTAGTCAAAACTGGGGTTCCATAGACCCTATCTCCTTCAATTTTTGTCATATGAAAATGATTCCAAGAGAAACGTTACTCAAAATGACATTCCAGAAAACTTTAATGTTGAAGTCTAGACGTAGTTTGTAACACCCTTCTAAAATACCCCAAATATTTAATAACAACGACAGATATAAATCAGAGTAATTATGAAAATCAAGGGTGTCACACAACATTTCACACCATAATAACTGTCATGCTCTTTATTTAATTCAAAATAAACATTTTTGCATAATTCGCAGCGGATAGAAATCAAATCAACCATTCAAACATATAACGTTTTACATGGAAAAATTGTCCACAATCAACAATAAAACAATTAAAATATCCCGTCCCGATGTTACATCTATCAGAGCATGACCCACTTAGGAGACTACACTAGACTCCAAGCATTAGCTTCTACTCAACTCATTGCTCGTTACCTGAAAAATAGTTGTAAGGGTGAGTTCCTCAATCGATATAATAAGCATTATAAATCATCATGTAATGCTAAGTAAATTTACACATTTCATCACCCTAATCGTAACATACATTCAGTAACGGCACATCAACTCAAACATCATACTTAATATCAACACAATTCCACTCCTCAATTAAATTAAATATCCATACAACAAGCCAACAAAATGCAACTCTAATGAGACTCGACTCGTCATGCATGTGGTACCATTCGGAGTAAAACTCCCAACTTAAAATCATTGCCATTTTATTGGGCATCAAGGCATAAGCCTTCAACTTTCAACTTAAAATTTTGCCAATCCAGGCCAACGTGGTGTGAGCAAAGCTCCGACTTAATGCATATGAATGTACATGGCATACACGACTTTAAACTGTCGACAACATAATAATAATAGCAACACAACAATGTTTCCAACAAATCAACTTATAATCAACCTTGGCTCACCAAGCCTACAACTCAGTATTTTCAACAACTTTAACACAACTTATCAACATATTTGTATCAACACTTCATAACATAGATCTAACAATTTACTCATCAACTTAACTACCATATTACTTCATAACATGACTCAATCCCTACTATGTCACATACCAACATAGGCAAATCACCAATTATGTTCACAACATCAAAATATCAATTTTTCCAATTTCCAACAGTGTTAACCGGTTAACGCCCTGGGTTAACCGGTTAACGCAGGACAAAACACATTTTTTGGCAACACGCAACAGTGTTAACCGGTTAACGCCCTGGGTTAACCGGTTAACGCAGGCAAAACAGCACAATTCCACAAAATATAACAGTGTTAACCGGTTAACGCCCTGGGTTAACCGGTTAACGCAGACAAAACAGCAGTTCCTGCGCTAACACAAGGCAGAATGCAGAGTTCTCCGCATTTTCCGCCGTTGGAGGACTTCCGGACCTCCGATTCAATTTCCGTAACAAGCTATACGTTCGGGGGAACACGACTCACACAATTACGGACTCAATTACAGCTTTACTACAACTTATTCATCACAATATTTCAGCATTCAACATCCCAATTAGGGTCACTTCAACGGTTTATCACTACCCATGACATGTTAATCTATAATACCCATTAAACGACGATAAAACCCCCTTACCTGAGTTAATCCGGCAATCTCTAAGCTTCAAGCTTTTCCGATCTTCAACCTTTGCTCTCTAGCTCTTCCTCTTTGCCCTTTCTCCACTTTTCACCTTTCAGCCGCTTCTCTGTTTCACGTGAAAACTCTTTACCAACCAAAACCCTTTTTCCATATTCCAACTTATATATATTTTCCACTAATTATTATTCCAAATAATATTAATAATAATAATAATTCAATAATTCAATTTATTTAATTAAATTATTAAATATATTATTAACTTAATTAAATAATCCTCTTATTTAATTCGGGGTGTTACATAGTTTTGCTTGGAAAGTCATTTTTTATGGTGAAAGACTATAGGTCATTTTGTCTGAACCCTAGTTTTGAGGTCAACTTTCAAAGACGATAACTTGCTCAATTTTTATGAGATGAAATCCATTAAATTCTAATGATCAAATTCAAGATGTTTACTTCTACTTTTATGTTTGGAGGAACTTCAAATTCAACTTGAAAATGCATGTGCCAAAAAGAAACATTATAGGTCATTTTGGCCCAATACCATTGAACAAGTGATTTTCCTCAACTTCTAAAATGCATAACTCCTTCATGCAAAATCCAAACGAGGGCAAATTTGTGACTAAATTGAATAGGTTTGAAAGAGCTACAACTTTCATTAAAGAACGCTTCTCATTTGAAGTCCATAGAAAAAGTTATTCAAGGTGGAAAAAGTGAACATTTGACTTGGGACTTAGAAAATTTTCAAATATGTTTGATTTCCCAAACTTCCAATTGAAAATTCATCATGATACAAGCTTCAAATGAAAAAGTGTGCAACATGAAAGTTGTTTCCCTTGACCTCACCATTCGAAAACGTCCAAGATCACCTCATTTGGCCAAAGTAACATAGGACTAGAGCATGGGTGCAAGTTGAAGGACCATTTGGATGTTTTCCACTTCCATTTTTCATACACAATTGCATGGCCTTCCAACTTGAATTCAGCATGATGCACACTCATTTTTGGATCAGAACACATCATTTCATGGGCCTAGCACATTACATCATCCTACACATATATCATCCTCCATGAGTCCAAAAAGTCAAGAGAATGTCAAGCTAGAAAGATGGTTCATGGTGGTTGACCAGAGAAAGTCAACTAGTCAAAACTGGGGTTCCATAGACCCTATCTCCTTCAATTTTTGTCATATGAAAATGATTCCAAGAGAAACGTTACTCAAAATGACATTCCAGAAAACTTTAATGTTGAAGTCTAGACGTAGTTTTGCTTGGAAAGTCATTTTTTATGGTGAAAGACTATAGGTCATTTTGTCTGAACCCTAGTTTTGAGGTCAACTTTCAAAGACGATAACTTGCTCAATTTTTATGAGATGAAATCCATTAAATTCTAATGATCAAATTCAAGATGTTTACTTCTACTTTTATGTTTGGAGGAACTTCAAATTCAACTTGAAAATGCATGTGCCAAAAAGAAACATTATAGGTCATTTTGGTCCAATACCATTGAACAAGTGATTTTCCTCAACTTCTAAAATGCATAACTCCTTCATGCAAAATCCAAACGAGGTCAAATTTGTGACTAAATTGAATAGGTTTGAAAGAGCTACAACTTTCATTAAAGAACGCTTCTCATTTGAAGTCCATAGAAAAAGTTATTCAAGGTGGAAAAAGTGAACATTTGACTTGGGACTTAGAAAATTTTCAAATATGTTTGATTTCCCAAACTTCCAACTGAAAATTCATCATGATACAAGCTTCAAATGAAAAAGTGTTCAACATGAAAGTTGTTTCCCTTGACCTCACCATTCCAAAACGTCCAAGATCACCTCATTTGGCCAAAGTAACATAGGACTAGAGCATGGGTGCAAGTTGAAGGACCATTTGGATGTTTTCCACTTCCATTTTTCATACACAATTGCATGGCCTTCCAACTTGAATTCAGCATGATGCACACTCATTTTTGGATCAGAACACATCATTTCATGGGCCTAGCACATTACATCATCCTACACATATATCATCCTCCATGAGTCCAAAAAGTCAAGAGAATGTCAAGCTAGAAAGATGGTTCATGGTGGTTGACCAGAGAAAGTCAACTAGTCAAAACTGGGGTTCCATAGACCCTATCTCCTTCAATTTTTGTCATATGAAAATGATTCCAAGAGAAACGTTACTCAAAATGACATTCCAAAAACTTTAATGTTGAAGTCTAGACGTAGTTTTGCTTGGAAAGTCATTTTTTATGGTGAAAGACTATAGGTCATTTTGTCTGAACCCTAGTTTTGAGGTCAACTTTCCAAGACGATAACTTGCTCAATTTTTATGAGATGAAATCCATTAAATTCTAATGATCAAATTCAAGATGTTTACTTCTACTTTTATGTTTGGAGGAACTTCAAATTCAACTTGAAAATGCATGTGCCAAAAAGAAACATTATAGGTCATTTTGGCCCAATACCATTGAACAAGTGATTTTCCTCAACTTCTAAAATGCATAACTCCTTCATGCAAAATCCAAACGAGGTCAAATTTGTGACTAAATTGAATAGGTTTGAAAGAGCTACAACTTTCATTAAAGAACGCTTCTCATTTGAAGTCCATAGAAAAAGTTATTCAAGGTGGAAAAAGTGAACATTTGACTTGGGACTTAGAAAATTTTCAAATATGTTTGATTTCCCAAACTTCCAACTGAAAATTCATCATGATACAAGCTTCAAATGAAAAAGTGTTCAACATGAAAGTTGTTTCCCTTGACCTCACCATTCCAAAACGTCCAAGATCACCTCATTTGGCCAAAGTAACATAGGACTAGAGCATGGGTGCAAGTTGAAGGACCATTTGGATGTTTTCCACTTCCATTTTTCATACACAATTGCATGGCCTTCCAACTTGAATTCAGCATGATGCACACTCATTTTTGGATCAGAACACATCATTTCATGGGCCTAGCACATTACATCATCCTACACATATATCATCCTCCATGAGTCCAAAAAGTCAAGAGAATGTCAAGCTAGAAAGATGGTTCATGGTGGTTGACCAGAGAAAGTCAACTAGTCAAAACTGGGGTTCCATAGACCCTATCTCCTTCAATTTTTGTCATATGAAAATGATTCCAAGAGAAACGTTACTCAAAATGACATTCCAAAAAACTTTAATGTTGAAGTCTAGACGTAGTTTTGCTTGGAAAGTCATTTTTTATGGTGAAAGACTATAGGTCATTTTGTCTGAACCCTAGTTTTGAGGTCAACTTTCCAAGACGATAACTTGCTCAATTTTTATGAGATGAAATCCATTAAATTCTAATGATCAAATTCAAGATGTTTACTTCTACTTTTATGTTTGGAGGAACTTCAAATTCAACTTGAAAATGCATGTGCCAAAAAGAAACATTATAGGTCATTTTGGCCCAATACCATTGAACAAGTGATTTTCCTCAACTTCTAAAATGCATAACTCCTTCATGCAAAATCCAAACGAGGTCAAATTTGTGACTAAATTGAATAGGTTTGAAAGAGCTACAACTTTCATTAAAGAACGCTTCTCATTTGAAGTCCATAGAAAAAGTTATTCAAGGTGGAAAAAGTGAACATTTGACTTGGGACTTAGAAAATTTTCAAATATGTTTGATTTCCCAAACTTCCAACTGAAAATTCATCATGATACAAGCTTCAAATGAAAAAGTGTTCAACATGAAAGTTGTTTCCCTTGACCTCACCATTCCAAAACGTCCAAGATCACCTCATTTGGCCAAAGTAACATAGGACTAGAGCATGGGTGCAAGTTGAAGGACCATTTGGATGTTTTCCACTTCCATTTTTCATACACAATTGCATGGCCTTCCAACTTGAATTCAGCATGATGCACACTCATTTTTGGATCAGAACACATCATTTCATGGGCCTAGCACATTACATCATCCTACACATATATCATCCTCCATGAGTCCAAAAAGTCAAGAGAATGTCAAGCTAGAAAGATGGTTCATGGTGGTTGACCAGAGAAAGTCAACTAGTCAAAACTGGGGTTCCATAGACCCTATCTCCTTCAATTTTTGTCATATGAAAATGATTCCAAGAGAAACGTTACTCAAAATGACATTCCAAAAAACTTTAATGTTGAAGTCTAGACGTAGTTTTGCTTGGAAAGTCATTTTTTATGGTGAAAGACTATAGGTCATTTTGTCTGAACCCTAGTTTTGAGGTCAACTTTCCAAGACGATAACTTGCTCAATTTTTATGAGATGAAATCCATTAAATTCTAATGATCAAATTCAAGATGTTTACTTCTACTTTTATGTTTGGAGGAACTTCAAATTCAACTTGAAAATGCATGTGCCAAAAAGAAACATTATAGGTCATTTTGGCCCAATACCATTGAACAAGTGATTTTCCTCAACTTCTAAAATGCATAACTCCTTCATGCAAAATCCAAACGAGGTCAAATTTGTGACTAAATTGAATAGGTTTGAAAGAGCTACAACTTTCATTAAAGAACGCTTCTCATTTGAAGTCCATAGAAAAAGTTATTCAAGGTGGAAAAAGTGAACATTTGACTTGGGACTTAGAAAATTTTCAAATATGTTTGATTTCCCAAACTTCCAACTGAAAATTCATCATGATACAAGCTTCAAATGAAAAAGTGTTCAACATGAAAGTTGTTTCCCTTGACCTCACCATTCCAAAACGTCCAAGATCACCTCATTTGGCCAAAGTAACATAGGACTAGAGCATGGGTGCAAGTTGAAGGACCATTTGGATGTTTTCCACTTCCATTTTTCATACACAATTGCATGGCCTTCCAACTTGAATTCAGCATGATGCACACTCATTTTTGGATCAGAACACATCATTTCATGGGCCTAGCACATTACATCATCCTACACATATATCATCCTCCATGAGTCCAAAAAGTCAAGAGAATGTCAAGCTAGAAAGATGGTTCATGGTGGTTGACCAGAGAAAGTCAACTAGTCAAAACTAGGGTTCCATAGACCCTATCTCCTTCAATTTTTGTCATATGAAAATGATTCCAAGAGAAACGTTACTCAAAATGACATTCCAAAAAACTTTAATGTTGAAGTCTAGACGTAGTTTTGCTTGGAAAGTCATTTTTTATGGTGAAAGACTATAGGTCATTTTGTCTGAACCCTAGTTTTGAGGTCAACTTTCCAAGACGATAACTTGCTCAATTTTTATGAGATGAAATCCATTAAATTCTAATGATCAAATTCAAGATGTTTACTTCTACTTTTATGTTTGGAGGAACTTCAAATTCAACTTGAAAATGCATGTGCCAAAAAGAAACATTATAGGTCATTTTGGCCCAATACCATTGAACAAGTGATTTTCCTCAACTTCTAAAATGCATAACTCCTTCATGCAAAATCCAAACGAGGTCAAATTTGTGACTAAATTGAATAGGTTTGAAAGAGCTACAACTTTCATTAAAGAACGCTTCTCATTTGAAGTCCATAGAAAAAGTTATTCAAGGTGGAAAAAGTGAACATTTGACTTGGGACTTAGAAAATTTTCAAATATGTTTGATTTCCCAAACTTCCAACTGAAAATTCATCATGATACAAGCTTCAAATGAAAAAGTGTTCAACATGAAAGTTGTTTCCCTTGACCTCACCATTCCAAAACGTCCAAGATCACCTCATTTGGCCAAAGTAACATAGGACTAGAGCATGGGTGCAAGTTGAAGGACCATTTGGATGTTTTCCACTTCCATTTTTCATACACAATTGCATGGCCTTCCAACTTGAATTCAGCATGATGCACACTCATTTTTGGATCAGAACACATCATTTCATGGGCCTAGCACATTACATCATCCTACACATATATCATCCTCCATGAGTCCAAAAAGTCAAGAGAATGTCAAGCTAGAAAGATGGTTCATGGTGGTTGACCAGAGAAAGTCAACTAGTCAAAACTGGGGTTCCATAGACCCTATCTCCTTCAATTTTTGTCATATGAAAATGATTCCAAGAGAAACGTTACTCAAAATGACATTCCAAAAAACTTTAATGTTGAAGTCTAGACGTAGTTTTGCTTGGAAAGTCATTTTTTATGGTGAAAGACTATAGGTCATTTTGTCTGAACCCTAGTTTTGAGGTCAACTTTCCAAGACGATAACTTGCTCAATTTTTATGAGATGAAATCCATTAAATTCTAATGATCAAATTCAAGATGTTTACTTCTACTTTTATGTTTGGAGGAACTTCAAATTCAACTTGAAAATGCATGTGCCAAAAAGAAACATTATAGGTCATTTTGGCCCAATACCATTGAACAAGTGATTTTCCTCAACTTCTAAAATGCATAACTCCTTCATGCAAAATCCAAACGAGGTCAAATTTGTGACTAAATTGAATAGGTTTGAAAGAGCTACAACTTTCATTAAAGAACGCTTCTCATTTGAAGTCCATAGAAAAAGTTATTCAAGGTGGAAAAAGTGAACATTTGACTTGGGACTTAGAAAATTTTCAAATATGTTTGATTTCCCAAACTTCCAACTGAAAATTCATCATGATACAAGCTTCAAATGAAAAAGTGTTCAACATGAAAGTTGTTTCCCTTGACCTCACCATTCCAAAACGTCCAAGATCACCTCATTTGGCCAAAGTAACATAGGACTAGAGCATGGGTGCAAGTTGAAGGACCATTTGGATGTTTTCCACTTCCATTTTTCATACACAATTGCATGGCCTTCCAACTTGAATTCAGCATGATGCACACTCATTTTTGGATCAGAACACATCATTTCATGGGCCTAGCACATTACATCATCCTACACATATATCATCCTCCATGAGTCCAAAAAGTCAAGAGAATGTCAAGCTAGAAAGATGGTTCATGGTGGTTGACCAGAGAAAGTCAACTAGTCAAAACTGGGGTTCCATAGACCCTATCTCCTTCAATTTTTGTCATATGAAAATGATTCCAAGAGAAACGTTACTCAAAATGACATTCCAGAAAACTTTAATGTTGAAGTCTAGACGTAGTTTTGCTTGGAAAGTCATTTTTTATGGTGAAAGACTATAGGTCATTTTGTCTGAACCCTAGTTTTGAGGTCAACTTTCCAAGACGATAACTTGCTCAATTTTTATGAGATGAAATCCATTAAATTCTAATGATCAAATTCAAGATGTTTACTTCTACTTTTATGTTTGGAGGAACTTCAAATTCAACTTGAAAATGCATGTGCCAAAAAGAAACATTATAGGTCATTTTGGCCCAATACCATTGAACAAGTGATTTTCCTCAACTTCTAAAATGCATAACTCCTTCATGCAAAATCCAAACGAGGTCAAATTTGTGACTAAATTGAATAGGTTTGAAAGAGCTACAACTTTCATTAAAGAACGCTTCTCATTTGAAGTCCATAGAAAAAGTTATTCAAGGTGGAAAAAGTGAACATTTGACTTGGGACTTAGAAAATTTTCAAATATGTTTGATTTCCCAAACTTCCAACTGAAAATTCATCATGATACAAGCTTCAAATGAAAAAGTGTTCAACATGAAAGTTGTTTCCCTTGACCTCACCATTCCAAAACGTCCAAGATCACCTCATTTGGCCAAAGTAACATAGGACTAGAGCATGGGTGCAAGTTGAAGGACCATTTGGATGTTTTCCACTTCCATTTTTCATACACAATTGCATGGCCTTCCAACTTGAATTCAGCATGATGCACACTCATTTTTGGATCAGAACACATCATTTCATGGGCCTAGCACATTACATCATCCTACACATATATCATCCTCCATGAGTCCAAAAAGTCAAGAGAATGTCAAGCTAGAAAGATGGTTCATGGTGGTTGACCAGAGAAAGTCAACTAGTCAAAACTGGGGTTCCATAGACCCTATCTCCTTCAATTTTTGTCATATGAAAATGATTCCAAGAGAAACGTTACTCAAAATGACATTCCAAAAAACTTTAATGTTGAAGTCTAGACGTAGTTTTGCTTGGAAAGTCATTTTTTATGGTGAAAGACTATAGGTCATTTTGTCTGAACCCTAGTTTTGAGGTCAACTTTCCAAGACGATAACTTGCTCAATTTTTATGAGATGAAATCCATTAAATTCTAATGATCAAATTCAAGATGTTTACTTCTACTTTTATGTTTGGAGGAACTTCAAATTCAACTTGAAAATGCATGTGCCAAAAAGAAACATTATAGGTCATTTTGGCCCAATACCATTGAACAAGTGATTTTCCTCAACTTCTAAAATGCATAACTCCTTCATGCAAAATCCAAACGAGGTCAAATTTGTGACTAAATTGAATAGGTTTGAAAGAGCTACAACTTTCATTAAAGAACGCTTCTCATTTGAAGTCCATAGAAAAAGTTATTCAAGGTGGAAAAAGTGAACATTTGACTTGGGACTTAGAAAATTTTCAAATATGTTTGATTTCCCAAACTTCCAACTGAAAATTCATCATGATACAAGCTTCAAATGAAAAAGTGTTCAACATGAAAGTTGTTTCCCTTGACCTCACCATTCCAAAACGTCCAAGATCACCTCATTTGGCCAAAGTAACATAGGACTAGAGCATGGGTGCAAGTTGAAGGACCATTTGGATGTTTTCCACTTCCATTTTTCATACACAATTGCATGGCCTTCCAACTTGAATTCAGCATGATGCACACTCATTTTTGGATCAGAACACATCATTTCATGGGCCTAGCACATTACATCATCCTACACATATATCATCCTCCATGAGTCCAAAAAGTCAAGAGAATGTCAAGCTAGAAAGATGGTTCATGGTGGTTGACCAGAGAAAGTCAACTAGTCAAAACTGGGGTTCCATAGACCCTATCTCCTTCAATTTTTGTCATATGAAAATGATTCCAAGAGAAACGTTACTCAAAATGACATTCCAGAAAACTTTAATGTTGAAGTCTAGACGTAGTTTTGCTTGGAAAGTCATTTTTTATGGTGAAAGACTATAGGTCATTTTGTCTGAACCCTAGTTTTGAGGTCAACTTTCCAAGACGATAACTTGCTCAATTTTTATGAGATGAAATCCATTAAATTCTAATGATCAAATTCAAGATGTTTACTTCTACTTTTATGTTTGGAGGAACTTCAAATTCAACTTGAAAATGCATGTGCCAAAAAGAAACATTATAGGTCATTTTGGCCCAATACCATTGAACAAGTGATTTTCCTCAACTTCTAAAATGCATAACTCCTTCATGCAAAATCCAAACGAGGTCAAATTTGTGACTAAATTGAATAGGTTTGAAAGAGCTACAACTTTCATTAAAGAACGCTTCTCATTTGAAGTCCATAGAAAAAGTTATTCAAGGTGGAAAAAGTGAACATTTGACTTGGGACTTAGAAAATTTTCAAATATGTTTGATTTCCCAAACTTCCAACTGAAAATTCATCATGATACAAGCTTCAAATGAAAAAGTGTTCAACATGAAAGTTGTTTCCCTTGACCTCACCATTCCAAAACGTCCAAGATCACCTCATTTGGCCAAAGTAACATAGGACTAGAGCATGGGTGCAAGTTGAAGGACCATTTGGATGTTTTCCACTTCCATTTTTCATACACAATTGCATGGCCTTCCAACTTGAATTCAGCATGATGCACACTCATTTTTGGATCAGAACACATCATTTCATGGGCCTAGCACATTACATCATCCTACACATATATCATCCTCCATGAGTCCAAAAAGTCAAGAGAATGTCAAGCTAGAAAGATGGTTCATGGTGGTTGACCAGAGAAAGTCAACTAGTCAAAACTGGGGTTCCATAGACCCTATCTCCTTCAATTTTTGTCATATGAAAATGATTCCAAGAGAAACGTTACTCAAAATGACATTCCAGAAAACTTTAATGTTGAAGTCTAGACGTAGTTTTGCTTGGAAAGTCATTTTTTATGGTGAAAGACTATAGGTCATTTTGTCTGAACCCTAGTTTTGAGGTCAACTTTCCAAGACGATAACTTGCTCAATTTTTATGAGATGAAATCCATTAAATTCTAATGATCAAATTCAAGATGTTTACTTCTACTTTTATGTTTGGAGGAACTTCAAATTCAACTTGAAAATGCATGTGCCAAAAAGAAACATTATAGGTCATTTTGGCCCAATACCATTGAACAAGTGATTTTCCTCAACTTCTAAAATGCATAACTCCTTCATGCAAAATCCAAACGAGGTCAAATTTGTGACTAAATTGAATAGGTTTGAAAGAGCTACAACTTTCATTAAAGAACGCTTCTCATTTGAAGTCCATAGAAAAAGTTATTCAAGGTGGAAAAAGTGAACATTTGACTTGGGACTTAGAAAATTTTCAAATATGTTTGATTTCCCAAACTTCCAACTGAAAATTCATCATGATACAAGCTTCAAATGAAAAAGTGTTCAACATGAAAGTTGTTTCCCTTGACCTCACCATTCCAAAACGTCCAAGATCACCTCATTTGGCCAAAGTAACATAGGACTAGAGCATGGGTGCAAGTTGAAGGACCATTTGGATGTTTTCCACTTCCATTTTTCATACACAATTGCATGGCCTTCCAACTTGAATTCAGCATGATGCACACTCATTTTTGGATCAGAACACATCATTTCATGGGCCTAGCACATTACATCATCCTACACATATATCATCCTCCATGAGTCCAAAAAGTCAAGAGAATGTCAAGCTAGAAAGATGGTTCATGGTGGTTGACCAGAGAAAGTCAACTAGTCAAAACTGGGGTTCCATAGACCCTATCTCCTTCAATTTTTGTCATATGAAAATGATTCCAAGAGAAACGTTACTCAAAATGACATTCCAGAAAACTTTAATGTTGAAGTCTAGACGTAGTTTTGCTTGGAAAGTCATTTTTTATGGTGAAAGACTATAGGTCATTTTGTCTGAACCCTAGTTTTGAGGTCAACTTTCCAAGACGATAACTTGCTCAATTTTTATGAGATGAAATCCATTAAATTCTAATGATCAAATTCAAGATGTTTACTTCTACTTTTATGTTTGGAGGAACTTCAAATTCAACTTGAAAATGCATGTGCCAAAAAGAAACATTATAGGTCATTTTGGCCCAATACCATTGAACAAGTGATTTTCCTCAACTTCTAAAATGCATAACTCCTTCATGCAAAATCCAAACGAGGTCAAATTTGTGACTAAATTGAATAGGTTTGAAAGAGCTACAACTTTCATTAAAGAACGCTTCTCATTTGAAGTCCATAGAAAAAGTTATTCAAGGTGGAAAAAGTGAACATTTGACTTGGGACTTAGAAAATTTTCAAATATGTTTGATTTCCCAAACTTCCAACTGAAAATTCATCATGATACAAGCTTCAAATGAAAAAGTGTTCAACATGAAAGTTGTTTCCCTTGACCTCACCATTCCAAAACGTCCAAGATCACCTCATTTGGCCAAAGTAACATAGGACTAGAGCATGGGTGCAAGTTGAAGGACCATTTGGATGTTTTCCACTTCCATTTTTCATACACAATTGCATGGCCTTCCAACTTGAATTCAGCATGATGCACACTCATTTTTGGATCAGAACACATCATTTCATGGGCCTAGCACATTACATCATCCTACACATATATCATCCTCCATGAGTCCAAAAAGTCAAGAGAATGTCAAGCTAGAAAGATGGTTCATGGTGGTTGACCAGAGAAAGTCAACTAGTCAAAACTGGGGTTCCATAGACCCTATCTCCTTCAATTTTTGTCATATGAAAATGATTCCAAGAGAAACGTTACTCAAAATGACATTCCAGAAAACTTTAATGTTGAAGTCTAGACGTAGTTTTGCTTGGAAAGTCATTTTTTATGGTGAAAGACTATAGGTCATTTTGTCTGAACCCTAGTTTTGAGGTCAACTTTCCAAGACGATAACTTGCTCAATTTTTATGAGATGAAATCCATTAAATTCTAATGATCAAATTCAAGATGTTTACTTCTACTTTTATGTTTGGAGGAACTTCAAATTCAACTTGAAAATGCATGTGCCAAAAAGAAACATTATAGGTCATTTTGGCCCAATACCATTGAACAAGTGATTTTCCTCAACTTCTAAAATGCATAACTCCTTCATGCAAAATCCAAACGAGGTCAAATTTGTGACTAAATTGAATAGGTTTGAAAGAGCTACAACTTTCATTAAAGAACGCTTCTCATTTGAAGTCCATAGAAAAAGTTATTCAAGGTGGAAAAAGTGAACATTTGACTTGGGACTTAGAAAATTTTCAAATATGTTTGATTTCCCAAACTTCCAACTGAAAATTCATCATGATACAAGCTTCAAATGAAAAAGTGTTCAACATGAAAGTTGTTTCCCTTGACCTCACCATTCCAAAACGTCCAAGATCACCTCATTTGGCCAAAGTAACATAGGACTAGAGCATGGGTGCAAGTTGAAGGACCATTTGGATGTTTTCCACTTCCATTTTTCATACACAATTGCATGGCCTTCCAACTTGAATTCAGCATGATGCACACTCATTTTTGGATCAGAACACATCATTTCATGGGCCTAGCACATTACATCATCCTACACATATATCATCCTCCATGAGTCCAAAAAGTCAAGAGAATGTCAAGCTAGAAAGATGGTTCATGGTGGTTGACCAGAGAAAGTCAACTAGTCAAAACTGGGGTTCCATAGACCCTATCTCCTTCAATTTTTGTCATATGAAAATGATTCCAAGAGAAACGTTACTCAAAATGACATTCCAGAAAACTTTAATGTTGAAGTCTAGACGTAGTTTTGCTTGGAAAGTCATTTTTTATGGTGAAAGACTATAGGTCATTTTGTCTGAACCCTAGTTTTGAGGTCAACTTTCCAAGACGATAACTTGCTCAATTTTTATGAGATGAAATCCATTAAATTCTAATGATCAAATTCAAGATGTTTACTTCTACTTTTATGTTTGGAGGAACTTCAAATTCAACTTGAAAATGCATGTGCCAAAAAGAAACATTATAGGTCATTTTGGCCCAATACCATTGAACAAGTGATTTTCCTCAACTTCTAAAATGCATAACTCCTTCATGCAAAATCCAAACGAGGTCAAATTTGTGACTAAATTGAATAGGTTTGAAAGAGCTACAACTTTCATTAAAGAACGCTTCTCATTTGAAGTCCATAGAAAAAGTTATTCAAGGTGGAAAAAGTGAACATTTGACTTGGGACTTAGAAAATTTTCAAATATGTTTGATTTCCCAAACTTCCAACTGAAAATTCATCATGATACAAGCTTCAAATGAAAAAGTGTTCAACATGAAAGTTGTTTCCCTTGACCTCACCATTCCAAAACGTCCAAGATCACCTCATTTGGCCAAAGTAACATAGGACTAGAGCATGGGTGCAAGTTGAAGGACCATTTGGATGTTTTCCACTTCCATTTTTCATACACAATTGCATGGCCTTCCAACTTGAATTCAGCATGATGCACACTCATTTTTGGATCAGAACACATCATTTCATGGGCCTAGCACATTACATCATCCTACACATATATCATCCTCCATGAGTCCAAAAAGTCAAGAGAATGTCAAGCTAGAAAGATGGTTCATGGTGGTTGACCAGAGAAAGTCAACTAGTCAAAACTGGGGTTCCATAGACCCTATCTCCTTCAATTTTTGTCATATGAAAATGATTCCAAGAGAAACGTTACTCAAAATGACATTCCAGAAAACTTTAATGTTGAAGTCTAGACGTAGTTTTGCTTGGAAAGTCATTTTTTATGGTGAAAGACTATAGGTCATTTTGTCTGAACCCTAGTTTTGAGGTCAACTTTCCAAGACGATAACTTGCTCAATTTTTATGAGATGAAATCCATTAAATTCTAATGATCAAATTCAAGATGTTTACTTCTACTTTTATGTTTGGAGGAACTTCAAATTCAACTTGAAAATGCATGTGCCAAAAAGAAACATTATAGGTCATTTTGGCCCAATACCATTGAACAAGTGATTTTCCTCAACTTCTAAAATGCATAACTCCTTCATGCAAAATCCAAACGAGGTCAAATTTGTGACTAAATTGAATAGGTTTGAAAGAGCTACAACTTTCATTAAAGAACGCTTCTCATTTGAAGTCCATAGAAAAAGTTATTCAAGGTGGAAAAAGTGAACATTTGACTTGGGACTTAGAAAATTTTCAAATATGTTTGATTTCCCAAACTTCCAACTGAAAATTCATCATGATACAAGCTTCAAATGAAAAAGTGTTCAACATGAAAGTTGTTTCCCTTGACCTCACCATTCCAAAACGTCCAAGATCACCTCATTTGGCCAAAGTAACATAGGACTAGAGCATGGGTGCAAGTTGAAGGACCATTTGGATGTTTTCCACTTCCATTTTCATACACAATTGCATGGCCTTCCAACTTGAATTCAGCATGATGCACACTCATTTTTGGATCAGAACACATCATTTCATGGGCCTAGCACATTACATCATCCTACACATATATCATCCTCCATGAGTCCAAAAAGTCAAGAGAATGTCAAGCTAGAAAGATGGTTCATGGTGGTTGACCAGAGAAAGTCAACTAGTCAAAACTGGGGTTCCATAGACCCTATCTCCTTCAATTTTTGTCATATGAAAATGATTCCAAGAGAAACGTTACTCAAAATGACATTCCAGAAAACTTTAATGTTGAAGTCTAGACGTAGTTTTGCTTGGAAAGTCATTTTTTATGGTGAAAGACTATAGGTCATTTTGTCTGAACCCTAGTTTTGAGGTCAACTTTCCAAGACGATAACTTGCTCAATTTTTATGAGATGAAATCCATTAAATTCTAATGATCAAATTCAAGATGTTTACTTCTACTTTTATGTTTGGAGGAACTTCAAATTCAACTTGAAAATGCATGTGCCAAAAAGAAACATTATAGGTCATTTTGGCCCAATACCATTGAACAAGTGATTTTCCTCAACTTCTAAAATGCATAACTCCTTCATGCAAAATCCAAACGAGGTCAAATTTGTGACTAAATTGAATAGGTTTGAAAGAGCTACAACTTTCATTAAAGAACGCTTCTCATTTGAAGTCCATAGAAAAAGTTATTCAAGGTGGAAAAAGTGAACATTTGACTTGGGACTTAGAAAATTTTCAAATATGTTTGATTTCCCAAACTTCCAACTGAAAATTCATCATGATACAAGCTTCAAATGAAAAAGTGTTCAACATGAAAGTTGTTTCCCTTGACCTCACCATTCCAAAACGTCCAAGATCACCTCATTTGGCCAAAGTAACATAGGACTAGAGCATGGGTGCAAGTTGAAGGACCATTTGGATGTTTTCCACTTCCATTTTTCATACACAATTGCATGGCCTTCCAACTTGAATTCAGCATGATGCACACTCATTTTTGGATCAGAACACATCATTTCATGGGCCTAGCACATTACATCATCCTACACATATATCATCCTCCATGAGTCCAAAAAGTCAAGAGAATGTCAAGCTAGAAAGATGGTTCATGGTGGTTGACCAGAGAAAGTCAACTAGTCAAAACTGGGGTTCCATAGACCCTATCTCCTTCAATTTTTGTCATATGAAAATGATTCCAAGAGAAACGTTACTCAAAATGACATTCCAGAAAACTTTAATGTTGAAGTCTAGACGTAGTTTTGCTTGGAAAGTCATTTTTTATGGTGAAAGACTATAGGTCATTTTGTCTGAACCCTAGTTTTGAGGTCAACTTTCCAAGACGATAACTTGCTCAATTTTTATGAGATGAAATCCATTAAATTCTAATGATCAAATTCAAGATGTTTACTTCTACTTTTATGTTTGGAGGAACTTCAAATTCAACTTGAAAATGCATGTGCCAAAAAGAAACATTATAGGTCATTTTGGCCCAATACCATTGAACAAGTGATTTTCCTCAACTTCTAAAATGCATAACTCCTTCATGCAAAATCCAAACGAGGTCAAATTTGTGACTAAATTGAATAGGTTTGAAAGAGCTACAACTTTCATTAAAGAACGCTTCTCATTTGAAGTCCATAGAAAAAGTTATTCAAGGTGGAAAAAGTGAACATTTGACTTGGGACTTAGAAAATTTTCAAATATGTTTGATTTCCCAAACTTCCAACTGAAAATTCATCATGATACAAGCTTCAAATGAAAAAGTGTTCAACATGAAAGTTGTTTCCCTTGACCTCACCATTCCAAAACGTCCAAGATCACCTCATTTGGCCAAAGTAACATAGGACTAGAGCATGGGTGCAAGTTGAAGGACCATTTGGATGTTTTCCACTTCCATTTTTCATACACAATTGCATGGCCTTCCAACTTGAATTCAGCATGATGCACACTCATTTTTGGATCAGAACACATCATTTCATGGGCCTAGCACATTACATCATCCTACACATATATCATCCTCCATGAGTCCAAAAAGTCAAGAGAATGTCAAGCTAGAAAGATGGTTCATGGTGGTTGACCAGAGAAAGTCAACTAGTCAAACTGGGGTTCCATAGACCCTATCTCCTTCAATTTTTGTCATATGAAAATGATTCCAAGAGAAACGTTACTCAAAATGACATTCCAAAAACTTTAATGTTGAAGTCTAGACGTAGTTTTGCTTGGAAAGTCATTTTTATGGTGAAAGACTATAGGTCATTTTGTCTGAACCCTAGTTTTGAGGTCAACTTTCCAAGACGATAACTTGCTCAATTTTTATGAGATGAAATCCATTAAATTCTAATGATCAATTCAAGATGTTTACTTCTACTTTATGTTGGGGGAACTTCAAATTCAACTTGAAAATGCATGTGCCAAAAAGAAACATTATAGGTCATTTTGGCCCAATACCATTGAACAAGTGATTTCCTCAAACTTCTAAAATGCATAACTCCTTCATGCAAAATCCAAACGAGGTCAAATTGTGACTAAATTGAATAGGTTTGAAAGAGCTACAACTTTCATTAAAGAACGCTTCTCATTTGAAGTCCATAGAAAAAGTTATTCAAGGTGGAAAAAGTGAACATTTGACTGGGACTTAGAAAATTTTTCAAATATGTTTGATTTCCCAAACTTCCAACTGAAAATTCATCATGATACAAGCTTCAAATGAAAAAGTGTTCAACATGAAAGTTGTTTCCTTGACCTCACCATTCCCAAAAACGTCCAAGATCACCTCATTTGGCCAAAGTAACATAGGACTAGAGCCGGGTGTGCAAGTTGAAGGACCATTTGGATGTTTCCACTTCCATTTTCATACCACAATTGCATGGCCTTCCAACTTGAATTCAGCATGATGCACACTCATTTTGGATCAGAACACATCATTTCATGGCCTAGCACATTAATCATCCTACACATATATCATCCTCCATGAGTCCAAAAAAGTCAAGAGAATGTCAAGCTAGAAAGATGGTTCATGGTGGTTGACCAGAGAAAGTCAACTAGTCAAAACGGGTTCCATAGACCCTATCTCCTTCAATTTTTGTCCGAAAATGATTCCAAGAGAAACGTTACTCAAAATGACATTCAAGAAAACTTTAATGTTGAAGTCTAGACGTAGTTTGCTTGGAAAGTCATTTTTTATGGTGAAAGACTATAGGTCATTTTGTCTGAACCCTAGTTTTGAGGTCAACTTTCCAAGACGATAACTTGCTCAATTTTATGAGATGAAATCCATTAAATTCTAATGATCAAATTCAAGATGTTTACTTCTACTTTTATGTTTGGAGGAAGTTCAAATTCAACTGAAAATGCATGTGCCAAAAAGAAACATTATAGGTCATTTTGGCCCAATACCATTGAACAAGTGATTTTCCTCAACTTCTAAAATGCATAACTCCTTCATGCAAAATCCAAACGAGGTCAAATTTGTGACTAAATTGAATAGGTTTGAAAGAGCTACAACTTTCATTAAAGAACGCTTCTCATTTGAAGTCCATAGAAAAAGTATTCAAGGTGGAAAAAGTGAACATTTGACTTGGGACTTAGAAAATTTTCAAATATGTTTGATTTCCCAAACTTCCAACTGAAAATTCATCATGATACAAGCTTCAAATGAAAAAGTGGGAAACATGAAAGTTGTTTCCTTGACCTCACCATTCCAAACGTCCAAGATCACCTCATTTGGCCAAAGTAACATAGGACTAGAGCATGGGTGCAAGTTGAAGGACCATTTGGATGTTTTCCACTTCCATTTTTCATACACAATTGCATGGCCTTCCAACTTGAATTCAGCATGATGCACACTCATTTTTGGATCAGAACACATCATTTCATGGGCCTAGCACATTACCATCCCCTACACATATATCATCCTCCATGAGTCCAAAAGTCAGAGAATGTCAAGCTAGAAAGATGGTTCATGGTGGTTGACCAGAGAAAGTCAACTAGTCAAAATGGGGGTTCCATAGACCCTATCTCCTTCATTTTTGTCATATGAAAATGATTCCAAGAGAAACGTTACTCAAAAATGACATTCAGAAAACTTAATGTTGAAGTCTAGACGTAGTTTTGCTTGGAAAGTCATTTTTATGGTGAAAGACTATAGGTCATTTGTCGGAACCCTAGTTTTGAGGTCAACTTTCCAAGACGATAACGTGCTCAATTTTATGAGATGAAAATCCATTAAATTCTAATGATCAAATTCAAGATGTTTACTTCTACTTTATGTTTGGAGGAAGTTCAAATCAACTTGAAAATGCATGTGCCAAAGAAGAAACATTATAGGTCATTTGGCCCAATACCATTGAACAAGTGATATTCCTCAACTTCTAAAATGCATAAATCCTTCATGCAAAATCCAAACGAGGTCAAATTTGTGGACTAAATGAATAGGTTTGAAAGAGCTACAACTTTCATTAAAGAACGCTTCTCATTTGAAGTCCATAGAAAAAGTTATTCAAGGGGAAAAAAGTGAACATTTGACTTGGGACTTAGAAAATTTTCAATTATGTTTGATTTCCCAAACTTCCAACTGAAATTCATCATGATACAAGCTTCAAATGAAAAAGTGTTCAACATGAAAGTTGTTTCCCTTGACTCACCATTCCAAAAACGTCCAGATCACCTCATTTGGCAAAGTAACATGGACTAGAGCATGGGTGCAAGTTGAAAGGACCTTTGGATGTTTTCCACTTCCATTTTTCATACACAATTGCATGGCCTTCCAACTTGAATTCAGCATGATGCACACTTTTTGGATCAGAACACTCATTTCATGGGCCTAGAACATTACTCATCCTACAAATATATCATCCTCCATGAGTCCAAAAAGTCAAGAGAATGTCAAGCTAGAAAGATGGTTATGGTGGTGAACGAAGAGGAAAGTCAACTAGTCAAAACTGGGGTTCCATAGACCCTATCTCCTTCAATTTTTGTCATATGAAAATGATTCCAAGAGAAACGTTACTCAAAATGACATTCCAAAAAACTTTAATGTTGAAGTTCTAGACGTAGTTTTGCTTGGAAAGTCATTTTTTATGGTGAAGACTATAGGTCATTTTGTCTGAACCCTAGTTTTGGAGGTCAACTTTCCAAGACGATAACTTGCTCAATTTTTTGAGATGAAATCCATAAATTCTACTGATCAAATTCAAGAGGTTTACTTCTACTTTTAGTTGGAGGACTTCAAATTCAACTTGAAAATGCATGTGCCAAAAAGAAACATTATAGGTCATTTTGGCCAATACCATTGAACAAGTGATTTTCCTCAAACTTCTAAAATGCATAAACTCCTTCATGCAAAATCCAAAGAGGTCAAATTTGTGACTAATTGAATAGGTTTGAAAGAGCTACAACTTTCATTAAGAACGCTTCTCATTTGAAGTCCATAGAAAAAGGGATTCAAGTGGAAAAAGTGAACATTTGACTTGGGACTTAGAAAATTTCAATATGTTGGATTTCCCAAACTTCCAACTGAAATTCATCATGATACAAGCTTCAAATGAAAAAGGTGTTCAACATGAAAGTTGTTTCCTTGACACACCATTCCAAAAACGTCCAAGATCAACTCATTTGCCAAAGTAACATAGGACTAGAGCATGGGTGCAAGTTGAAGGACCATTTGGATGTTTTCCACTTCCATTTTCATACACAATTGCATGGCCTTCCAACGTGAATTCAGCATGATGCACACTCATTTTTGGATCAGAACACATCATTTCATGGGCCTAGCACATTACATCATCTACACATATATCATCCTCCATGAGTCCAAAAAAAGTAAGAGAATGTCAAGCTAGAAAGATGGTTCATGGTGGTTGGACCAGAGAAAGTCAATAGTCAAAATTGGGGTTCCATAGACCCATATCCTTCAAGTTTTGTCATATAAAATGATTCAAGAGAAACGTTACTCAAAATGACATTCAAGAAAATTAATGTTGAAGTCTAGACGTAGTTTGCTTGGAAAGTCTTTTTATGGTGAAGACTATAGGTCATTTTGTCTGAACCCAGTTTGAGGTCAACTTTCCAAGACGATAACTGCTCAATTTATGAGATGAAATCCATTAAATTCTAATGATCAAATTCAAGATGTTTGATTTACTTTTATGTTTGGAGGAAGTTCAAATTCACTTGAAAATGCATGTGCCAAAAAGAAACATTATAGGTCATTTTGGCCCAATCCCATTGAACAAGTGATTTTCCTCAACTCTAAAATGCATAACCCTATGCAAAATCCAAACGACGGTCAAATTGGACTAAATTGAATAGCGTTTGAAAGAGCTAAAATTTCATTAAAGAACGCTTCTCATTGAAGTCCATAGAAAAGTTTTCAAGGTGGAAAAAAGTGAACATTTGACTTGGGATTAGAAAATTTTCATATTATTTGATTTCAAACTTCCAACTGAAAATTCATCATGACAAGCTTCAAATGAAAAAGTGTTCAACATGAAAGTGTTTCCTTGACATCACCATTCCAAAACGTCCAAGATCACCTCATTTGGCCAAAGTAACATAGGACTAAGGGCGGGTGCAAGTTGAAGGACCATTTGGATGTTTTTCCACTTCCATTTTCATACACAATTGCATGGCCTCCAACTTGAATTCAGCATGATGCACACTCATTTTTGGATCAGAACAAATCATTTCA